>NW_004524810.1:2077367-2080565 GCF_000260255.1 Octodon degus
CTGTATAAGAGCTTTGGAAGTATGGCCATTTTTGCTATATTGGTTCTTTCTACTCAAGAGCAAGGGATATCTTTCCATTTTTTGATATCCTCTTCAATCACCTGTTTTTGAGTACTGTACTTTTCAGAGCAGATGTCTTTTACATCCTTCATTAGATCAATTGCTAAGTATTTCCTTTTTTTACACACTATTGTGAAAGATGTTGTTTCCTTAATTTTTTTCTCAGTGAGTTTGTTATTTGTGTACAGGAATGCTACTGATTTTTGAGTATTGAGCTTATATCCAGCTGCGTTACTGAAGTTGCTTATTAAACCTAGCAGGTTTTTATGGAGCTCCTCAGGTATTCTATGTAGAAAATCATGTCATCTACAGATAACGATATTTTATTTTCTTCTTGTCCTATCATTATTCCTTTTATTTCATTTTCTTATGTAAATGATGTTGCTAAAGTTTTGTGGAGTATATTGAATAAAAGTAGAGTCAGAGTCAGTGGACATTCTTGTCTTTTTCCTGATTTTAGAGTGAAAGCTTTCAGCTTTTGTCCACTTAATATGGTTGGTTTGTCATAGATGGCTTTTATTAGATTGAAATAAAGAGTACCTCTTTCAATTTTTTGTAGGGTTTCTATTATGAATGGGTGTAAAAAGTTTTTCTTCACCTATTGAGATGATCCATGATTTTTGCCCTTGGCTCTGTTAATAAGATGCCTTACATCTATTGACTTATATATTTTGAGCTATTCCATACTCCCTGGGATGAATCCTACTTCTTCATGGTATATAATTTTCTTGATGATTTGCTGCATTGTGTTTGCCAGTGTCTTATTAAGGATTTTCGCACCTATGTTTATTAGGGAGTTTGGCCTATAGTTGTCTTTCTTAGTAGGTCTTTCTCTGGTTTTGGTATCTGATTAATGTTTGCCTCCGGGAATGAATCTGGGAGTGTTGCTTCCCTTTCAGTTTCCTTAATTGAGAAAGTCTGAGAAGTAGTGCTGTTAGGTCCTCTCTAAATTTCTTTAGAATTCATCAGTGAATCTGTCAGCACCTGGGCTCTTGTTTGTTGGTAGGATTTCAATTACATTTTGATTTCATCAATTGATATTGCTTTATTTAGGATATTTATATCTTCTTGATTCAGCTTTGGTAATTCATATATATCTAGCAATCTTTCCACTATTCCACATTTTTCATCTTATTGGAATACAAATTTTCAAAGTAGATATAGATGATCTTCCAGATTTCTGAAGGATCCATTGGGATTTTACTCTTTTAATGCCTAATTGCATGGATTTGAGTCTTTTTTTTTTTAAAGGTTTGGTAAGGTCTTGTTGATTTTATTTAATCTTTCAAAGAACCAACTCTTCAGTCATTGACTCTTTGTGTCGTTTTGTTAGTCTCCAATGCATTAATTTCTGCTCTGATTTTTATAATTTCCTCCCTCATATAAGCTTTTGGCTTAGTCTGTTTTGTTTTCCTAGAAGTTTGAGGTTCAGCACTATGTTGTTTATTTGTTCTTGCTCTGCTTTCCCAATACAGGTATTCAGTGCTATAACTTTCCCTCTTAGGCCTGCTTTCATTGTGTACCATAAGTTCCAGTCTGCTGCATTCTCATTATCATTTAATTGTAGAAACTCTCTAATTTCTTCTTTAATTTCATCTGTGACCCATTAGTTGTTCAGGAGAGTGCTATTTAATTTCCACGTGTTTATGAAATTCTTGAGGTTTCTTTTGCTATTGATTTCCAATTTCATTGCACTGTGGTCTGATAATATGAATGGAATTATTTCAATTCCTTTGCATTTGCTTAAGTATGTTCCATGAGCTAGTATGTGGTCTATTTTGTAGAATGTCTTGTGTGCAGCTGAGAAGAATGTGTGTTCTGATGTTATGGGGTGAAACACTTTGTAGGCATCTACTAAGTTCATTTGTTCAAAAGTTTGCCTCAGTTCTAATATTTCATTGTTATTTTTTTGTCTAGTTGATCTGTCCTTTTTTGACAGTGGGGTATTGACATTTTCCAATACAATTACATTAATGCTTATTTGATTTTACATGTCCATTAATATTTACTTTATATAGCTTGGTGCACTGATTTTGTGTGTATACTTATGATTCTTCTCTTTTCTTCTTGTATTGTTCCCTTTTCAAGGATTGAGTGACCTTCTTTATCTCTCTTAATCAGTCTTGGCTTAAAATTCACTTTTTCCACAAATAGAATAGCTACCCCTGCTTTTTTTTCTTGGTTCATGCCACATGGAGTATTGTTTTCTATCCTTTGAATTTGTCTATGAATTTATTTTAAAATTAATATTGTTTCTTGGATGCAGAATATTGTTCGATCTTTCTTCTTGATCCACTCTACCTGTCTGTGTCTTTTGATTCATGAATTAAGATCATTAACATTGATGGTTATAACTGGTATGTATTGACTTATTCTTGTCATATTATATTCTTGTTGTTGCCTCCCCCGCTTTACCCTTCCCTCTGTTTAATTGTTCACCGTTACCTGCTGGAATCCTTGGGGCTCATGGAGTTGTAGCTCTTGCCATCTCTTTCTAGAATGCCCTTCAAAACATTTTTGAGTGTTGGTCTGTGGTCATAAATTTTCTCAGATATTCTTTGTCACAGAAATATCTTATTTCTCCATCAATTTTGAAAAATAGTTTTTCAGAGTACATCAACCTGGGTTGAAAAAGTTCTTTTCCTTCAGAACTTGAAATATTTCACTCCAAGTTCTCCTTAACTTGAGGGTTTGGGCTGAGAAGCCAGCTGTGATTCTAATACGCTTTCCACTATAGCTTGTTTGTTTCTTTCCCTAACAGCTTTTAAGAATCAGTTCTTGTGTTGAATTTCTATAATCTTGATTATGATATGTCTGGATGTAGATTTTTTTGAGCATGGACAATTAGAATTCTCTATGCCTCACTTAATTGTATGACAAATTCTTTTTCCCTGCCATGCAAGCTTTCTGCCATGATGTCTGAGAAATTTTATTTTTATATCATTTTTTCTATCTTCTGTTTTCATTGACTCCAGTCAACACTGAGTTACTCTTTGCCTCATCTAGCAGCTACTGGGTTGACTTTTCATGTTTCCTTGTTATTTTTTAACACTCTCTTTCTTTTTATGATCACTAACCACAAGCCTGTCTTCTATATCTGAGATCCTGTTCTCACATTAGCTTAATCTGCTGTGGATA
>NW_004524810.1:2080836-2086858 GCF_000260255.1 Octodon degus
TATTATTATTGGTCAGTATCAGCAGCTGAACCCGGGACCTTGTGCTTGTCAGGCAGGCACTTATGCTGCTGAAGTATCTCCCCAGGCCTAAGTGTGGCTTGCATTGTGGTCATCTTCTCTGCAATTATCTGAGATATTTTTGATTTGATTTGTTCTAGATCCTCACTTAATCGCTTTGCTTTTGCTGCTTCAGAGAAGTCATGTGGGTGGCCTGTGGATTGTCCCAACTCATTGTCTTCTGGGCTTGCCTTTGGGGAACAATATGTCTGGGGTTGCATCTTGTTTAAGTGCTATCTCATTTTCTTTTCTTTTCTTAGTTTATCTCCCATGGTGATACTTTTAAATTTCCTATCTTGGGTTGCTTTATTGCTCATATTTAGAACCCTTAGGAAATGAGTACTTCTCTGAAGTATCTTCCAGGTGTAGCTGGATTTTGCATCTGTGTGCAAGATCCTAACTCTTCAATTTGTTGGGGATGAGAAGTTGCTCCCTGTTTGGTCCAGCTACTGTTTCTTTGGCACTGTGCTGTGGTATTTTCTATGATCCTGAGTCAGTCTCAGTCTTGGAATACCAGGAAGAGTAGCTGTTTAGAACTATTATGTCACTTTTGCCCTAAGTGGCACCATCAAACATGTAGTAGGAAAAATTACAGCCTGGAAAATGATAAACTGAGGTAGCTGTTAATTTGTCACCATTATTTGTATGAACCAGATTTATGGTTATATAACAAAGTCAAAAAACACCCCAGAAAATGTTATGCATTATATAACTCCTTAAATGTCAATTTTACTCTCAGGTGTTAAAATTTAAAAAAGTTTAGGGAAAAGTAGACAGAGTAAGAGGAAAAGATTAGAGGAAAGGCTGGAATGCAAAGGAGATCATAATAACTCTGGTGCAGAAGACTGGTAAAGAGAGAAGGAAGAGGTTAAAAGAAGATCAGAGCAGAACAGCAAACACAAAGAGTCAATAAGCCATGTTCATACTCATATAAAAATTCAATCAAACAACAAAGGAGAGAAAAATTTAAAGAAAAGCATAACATTAAAAAACAATGAGAGAGTCCGCATCTTGTATAGCAATTAACCACTGGGAGGAATGTATGCAATGTGTTAATTATTGAAACTGTCCTACCAGTTTGATTTGAAACTGTCTCATTGTTATTTGTTTATCAATAAAATTATGGAAAATAAAAAAATGAGAGAGAGAGAGAGAGAGAGAGAGAGAGAGAGAGAGAGAGAGAGAGAGAGATATCCACTTTCCACTTTCAGGTTTGTGTTTGCTGCTACCAGTAGACAATATAAGGAGATAGAGCCTCAAAACCTGTTGATTTATCCTACCAAGCCAGCAGTAGCAGAGAGCCTGCACCTTCTTACAAAGACTGGACTCATTTGGTCTGCAAGCGTCAGCGCATACTCCATGGGCCCGAGCCCAGCTGGAAGCTGCTAGATGGAGCCAGCACTCTGAGTTCTGAGCTCAGCTGGTCCCTCTGCAAGATGGCTCCTGGCCAATGGCTGTCTCATGTGGGATGACTGAGCCCTCAGCACTCAGCACAAGTTAGTGCAGTCTTCATCTCCTTTGCTCCCCTCCCTTGCCTCTTCTCTCTGTGGAGACCTCTGGGGTCACCAGAAGTTATCTCACTATGCATCTGCAGGGTGAGTTACTCCTTTCATGCAGTGAGTCCTGTCTCAGGGAGAAGGCACCACGGGCTGCCTCTTCCTTCTTCCTTCAATTTTTTCTCTTCACTCTTTCTGTGGGCTTCAATTCTTGATCCTTCCTGAGTCCAGGGACTCACATCCTTGCTTGCCTTCTTCGCATTGATATATTCCAGTGTCTGGACAGCACTCACAGGGGCTCTTCATCTGTGGCTTAGCACTCTGTCATCTTGGTGCCTTCCCAGTATGAATTTTCACAATGACTTTTTGCCAAGTTGTTTGAACAACTGATTATGTTCAACACCTTGCTGCCATTGTGCTATTTTTGTAGAGTGATTTCTGGGCTGGCAATTGTGAATCCTGCTCCTTTCTACTAATTAACACTGAACTTTTTAAGAAAGGAAGGAAATTGCAGGGTGTGTGACTTGGATATGAAGTTATGGTCTTACAAAACTCTGGCTTAAGATTTTACAAAGTTTCATTAAAGTTAGGGTCAGGATAGGAACCAAATAAATTACTTAAAACTTGGGCTTGCTTTTTGGGTGATCCAGCAGTGGGATGATCAGAAGTGTTGTTATTGGAATTTCCAATGGGTTTATATCTGAAATCAGAATTATTCCAGTAGGTCTAGTTTTATCCAAATTAGATCTGAATGATTTATGTGGAGCTGCCAAGGTTAGCATGCCAGAATTAGAGGGAATAAGCAACATGGCCAGCTTTGAATTTCACTCTGTGAGTAGTGATCAGGCCAATGAAATAGCACTCTAAAATAAAGTCTGGGCCGGAGACATAGCTCAGTAGAATAAGTGCTTATTTGGCAAGCACAGGGTCCTGAATTCAATGCCCGGTACAGCAAACAAACAAACAAACAAAAAACAAATAAAGTAAAGTCTTCCTTCAAGGGAATTTTTAATTTGAAAGAGCACTCGTTTTGAGGGGAAACATTTTTGAGAAGTAAAAGCTCTGGCCAGTTAAAGTGCGTATTTGTCATATGTGAGGAGGTTGAGGCAGGAGAATCCCTATTTTGAAGCCAATCTGAATGGTTCAGTAGAAACTTACCTTAAAATAAGATTAAAACATCTGGGGCTCTGGCTCACAGCTCCCTGGATTCAGTCCCTAGTACTATGAAAAAAACTATACAAATCAAACTCAGGATTACATGGATATTATTAATGAAAACATATCCTCATAAAAATGACCTTCAGTTCTGAAGAACAGTGAAAGGACAGAAAATTGAGAAGGATTGATATTAAAACATCATAATACCTCAGTTTGCTGTTGAGAGTAAGAACTCCAATTCTGGCTTAAGAAATGGAAAAAAAAAAAAAGAATAAAAAATAAAAAAAATAAAAAAAAGAATAAAAAAAAAGAATAAAAAAAAAGAGATGGAATACAAGATGTTTTCTCTTGGGAACTCCTTTTGTTCTGTACCACAGAACAAATCTTGACATGGCTTGGAAATCTCGGAGGAAGGATGTGTCAGTGGCCCTCCATCAAGTAGAGAAGTCAAGTCTCCATATTTTTATTCTGGAACTACCTATTTTTATTCTTTTGTTCCTTATAAAATAGATAAAGGGTTTCATAGAGGATTTTCTTTCCTTATTAAACCAAATGTATTACCTTTTCATATTTCTTCTTCTTATATTCACAAAAGTTAGTTAGAATACATGAGTTAATAATATTATTATTATTATTATTATTATTATAATTATTATTATTATTGTAATTATTGTACTGGGGATTGAATTCAGGACCTTGCACTTGCCAGGCAAGTACTTATTGTACTGAGCTATCTACCTGGCCCCAACAAAGGATATTATTGGCAATTGTTCTTGTTCAAAATAGCATGTTAAAAAACAATGTGTAGAATACAATTTTATGTTAAATGGTGGCTAACATTATCTTAATACAAATATTTTTTCTTAAGAATCATCAGTAATTTTTGTTTATCTTTTGCTCATCTATAGGTTGCCCATAAGATCTGAAATGTAAATGATACTATTTCATTGTGTTTACACTACAGCAATGTCATTTACTATGCATTCTGAGATTGGTGACCTCTAATTTTCTTCTTATATTTCATAGGTCATGTATCTTTTTATGTGCTAAGAAGGAAAAATAAGTTATTAACATATTTGTATTCACACTGGAACTGTATTGATATAGGGACTTGCACTTTGATTTGTATAGAGGCTCTGCTTCTGATTGACTTTGTTCCAGTCATTTAAGCACTTGGGGATTGATTCCTCATCTGGGTAATAGGGTCCGCACTAAATGATCCCTATGGTCCTTCTAAAAGTCTGTGATTTTATGAGTGAACATTTTTCAAAGTACTTTCATATTCATGATTTCTTTTGATTCCCTGACCACCCAGTGAGAGAGAGAGAGAGAGAGAGAGTAAAACACTGCTATTTTACAAGTGAGTGACTGAACCACAGAAGGGCTGGGTGGTTTGTTGAAAGTCACCCTGAATCAGCATCTGAGCCTGTGTGTGGCAGGGGCTGCTTTTTGGAGGGCTCAGGATCCTGTCACTTTGCTGCTTGCTTGTCTGCCTCCAGTGCTTAGAGTCTCCAGTACCTGGATTCCACGTTTCCTGCCTGGTTGGAAAAAAAATCTCTGGGTAGAATTCCTCATTCCATGAACGCTTTTGTGGCAGGAGAGGAGATGGGGAAAAATCACTAAACCAAGCTTCTCTGAGCTGCAAATGATTGATTGGAAATCATTCTTCTCAGCTTCATAATAACCAAACTAGGCTGCTAAAGGAATCAGCACATTAACTGCAACAGATTTCTTCCTGCCTAACGAAGGCCGAAGTTTCCAGCAGAAGAATCGAGAGTTTTAGCACCTAGCAAAGACTTTTCTATGGGCTTCTAAAAGTTTAGAAAAACCATTGCTATTCTGATGTTGTAGTTTCTCTATAGTCCAACGGCAGAGTCAATCTCTCCTCACTGAAACATCTCCATAGAGATATTATCTAAAGAGGTGAATTTCTGTTGGTGGCATGAGTCTACCTTCAATTTCAGAAGTAGAGAAACACCAATAGCCAAGAGATTTTTCTGTTTATAGAGTTTAGATGTGGCTTAACTGATGGGCCTTTCCATTCTTTCTTGACATTACCACACCTGGAGATTTCAGGGGCCACCTTATAGATTAATTCTTCAATGTAGGGTAATGGCTGCTGTCAAGTACCTAGTGCCATAAAGACTTCAGCTGTGCAGTTTTGCCATCCAAGGCTTGAAAATTGTTGAGGAAGGCAGGATGCGCCACCTAAGTTAGTTGTTTCAATGCATTACACCCAGCTGTGTTATCCATCATAAATGTGCAGAAAGCTTTTTTCCCATTGCTATTGATTTTCTCCTGGTGACTATTTGTCTGTCGTCTTGACAGGACGACAGTCAGCTGACATTGCTGAGCTCCAGTGTCCTTTTATACCTCTTGCTGTCTAAACCTGGAGTGTAAGTGGGTGGATTTGGGTTAAAATCCACTTAAAAAATTTCCTTTTGGGATTTTTTTCCCCCTATAACTTAGTATTGTGCTGTATTATCAGTCCAAACTGATAATACTGTTGTTTTTCAGTATTCTTTATATTATTGGTCACGTTTCCTATGACAGTAACCTTGTTTCTCATTTACTAGATTCTAAAATCATTTTAAGACAGTAGATAGCTACTAAATATTATATGGTTATGTTTTTTCTAGGAGAGAAACAAGAGTTGGTGAACCCCAGTGATGGTAAACCTTTCATTTAGTTAATTTCTCAGGTCAATTTGACTGGATCAATTGTCCCTAAAAGGACAGATATCTTCAGCTTGGGCAGGATGTCACTTCGTCCTTATAGACCACTCTAATTTCATTTCCCACTTGAACTGCTACAGGTATACCCCAAGCTCTCTTCACCTTACACAGGGGTTTGATAAATAGCTGAATTTGCCAGTGAACAGACAGCTCATTAGCCAATACACAAGGCCTGCTCTGGCAATTCTGAATCAGAATTCCAGGTTTCTAATGGTTGATAGCCAATTAACAGTGAAGCAGGCACTCTTGAATTTTAACCATTGCCTTGTCAGAAGTCTGAATTTGAATTTTTTAATGATGATTATTTTCCATATTATAATTGGGAATGTGAGATTTATTTGGAAACAAAAGTCATGTGTGTAAAGATGATTTTCAGATGGTTACATATTTTTGTGTTGTTTTTATTCTCAATGGGTACACACAATTTTGATTTCAGGTTTCCATCAGATGGGGCTCAGATGAAGGACACAGAAAATAGTAGCAAAAATGTTTCCTGATTTTATTCAATGTTAATAATTATTATTAATAATAAAAGTACAAAATAAGAAACAACTAAAAAAGAAAATTATTTGTAAT
>NW_004524810.1:2087943-2101134 GCF_000260255.1 Octodon degus
TCATGTTTGCACATAAGTCCAAAAATCTCATCATATACAACCATTCTATTGTACAAAATATGTTATAAATTTGTTATAAATACTGTCTTCTTAGCCTTTATTTGTGTTTTTTTCTCTCTCTTTCTGTCTCTATCTTCTAACCACCTCTCTCCCTCTCCCCCACTCTCTCTCTTCTTCCATGTATCTAATGTAACACATACAAGTTCACCAAGTGTTGGGAGCCACGGAAGCTGGGAAAAAAGTGGCACTAGGCCTCAGTGCCTAAAGCAGTAAAACTACTTCAGTCCTGAGAAAAGCATTTCTCCTGGTTAATGTCAGCTATTAGTCAGGCAACCTTGTGTCATGTGTTACTACAAAGGTATAAATAAACACCCATACTTTTGTTATGGGAGTCATTTCACCAACCAGGCAGTTGGACCACCACCAAACCCAGCTCTTGTCTTCTTGTCTATCTTTTCCTTATTCCTGACACCATTTCTCCCCGGGTACAATGGATTACACTCTGAGAACAAAAGATCCCTACAGCAAAGCTCTGCATGTCTAAACATACTTACAAACATGGCTAGGTATGCTGCAAACTATTTTATGATCTGCATTTCTAGCTGATATTATATTGTGGATATTCCTCTACATTATCATGTTCTATGAAAAAATGTAATTTCCATAATGCATAGTAGGGTTTACTCAACCCAGATCTTGTCAAAAAGTCACTAACAAATTTTATTTATTTATTTATTTATTTATTTGGCTGAACCGGGGATTGAACTCAAGCCCTTGTGCTTGCCAGGGAAGTACTTATTCTACTGAGCCATCTCCTCGGCCCCTAAATTTTACTTTTAAGAACAGTTTTAGATTCCCAGAGAAATTGTGAAAATAATAATACTGTCTATGAAGCCCACACGAGTTTCCCATATTATTAGTATCTGGTATCAGAATGGTGCATTTGTTACTATTAGAGAACCCGTGTTGATATGCAGTAACTGAAGTCCACCCTGATACAGATGCCCCAGTTTTCACGAAGTATCCTTTTGATGCCTCCAGGGTCCCAGCTAAGATACCAAGTGCAGTTGATGGTCATGTTTTCTTAGGCACCTCTTGGCTGTGACAGGTTTTTAGACTTTGCTTAATTTTTATAAGCTTGATAGTTTTTTTTAAATAGTACATGTATGCAGCATATAATCCTCACAGTTCTCATAGGAAATTGGCACCTGGACATCACACACCCTCATTCTCTTTTCATCCAGTTGTCCTCTCTTCCCCATCCCTCACCTGTTTCACTGCTCCCTCCATCTCCTGGTTTCCTTCCGTCTCACAAAACATATATCACCTGGGCTGGGGAGACAGCTTGGCTGTCTAAGTGCCTGCCTGACAAGTGCAAAGACCTGGGTTTGATCCCCAGTTCCACATGCTGTGCCAGCTCAGAAGTCTTGACATCCACTGACACCAGATGTGGTGACGCACACCTGTAATTCCAGTGCTGGGCAGGCTGAAACAAGAGGAACACTGTGAGTCTGAGCTGTGTAGTGAGACCCTGTACCACATAATAAATAAATAGATAAATAATTTTAACAAAACCATGTATCACCCTATTTCCTCTTACCTATCTTTTACTTTGGGTTTCTCATACAAGAGAAACCATAGCTCATGTGACTGATTTATTTCACTTAACATTATGGTCCCATAGTCTATTCATTTTCCTAAAAATGGCTCAATTTCCTCTAGCCATGTTTTTCCCCCATTTTGTAGGCATGTCTTTTTCCTGTTTTTTATTACTTCAGTACATACAGTATCTTAGTTCATTTAGTACAATCTTTGACTTTTTTAGTACATAACCCTTCACACTATTTCCTCTCAATTGAGTTTCAAGACAAACATATTATTGGGAAGTGACCATGTTGGCTGGTTCTTCCAAGGTGTCCCTTGGAGTGAGAGTAGGGCTCATGAACAAGCTAGCACATAAGGCTGGAAGCAGCTGTGGGCCAGGGAGGCCACTAGCAAGTACTGCTCCTTGACTTCACCCTTCCCTGTGGGAGAGCATGCAGGGTGGTGTGGATGCCCTCTGCTTCACGGAGTAATGAGGGATGGCTTTCATACCATGTATTGTACTCTTGATTTTACTTCTACCACCTTGGGCTCCTTCTTTGGTCTCCCTTTCCATCAGTTGTTTAAACTTGTGAAGCGTTCTTGGGGTAGTTAGGCTTCATTGTATCAACTTGATTGGATTGGGAGCCACTGGTCCACAACCCCTTGCTCTCTGGTGCTACTCTGCTCTGCCTCTTAGCTTCCATGAACTGAGCAGCTATGCTCACCATGTCTATTTGCCATACTATTCCTGCCTTGGAGCCTGCCTAAAGTGGACTGAGTCTCCCAAAGCCATGAGCCAAGTTCAGTCTCTCCTCCTTTCAGTTGAGGGCATCAGGTGTTGTGTCCCAAAGACTGGAAAGCTCATGATCATATTGTCATGGTCTGGATCTTGAATGTCCCTTCAAAGGCTCATCCGTTTAGAAGTCAGATCTTTGAAGATGATTGGATGGGGGCAGTCTTCTTAATTCCATGAAGAGTTCAGAGCTGACTTGATGTTAAGAGGTGGAAACTGGTGGGACGAGGGGAGTCTGAATGCTCCACAGGAAGGACATATGCTCTTCCCTGGCTCCTCCCTTGCCTCCCTGTCCCTACTTGCTGTGGGATGAGCAGCATGCTTCTCTGCCTAGGCCCTTCCTCCATGCTGTTCCTGCCTTGGAGCCACCTAGCCACGGAGCAAAACAATCAACTAAAATGCGTTTCTACCCCCTTAAATTGTGGGTGCTGGGTGGGTATATTGTACTTACTGTGCAATGACTAAGGCACACACTGCAGGATGTAGAGCCTGATGGATTCCCTTGTGACTTCTCCCCAAGGGCTGCATTTGAACCCTGCTGCCTCCTTAACCCAAAGGTAACCTCACGGGCTTTTCTTCCTTTGATATTTACCTTTAACAGGAGCATTTCTGTTCCATAACAGAAATGACCAGTTGCACCATGAAGCTCTGACCCAAAAATAATGAGCCACTTGGAAAGATTTTGTGATGGTATATTAGGGAAAGTTTAAGCTTTATTTACAGTTAAAACATAATAGAAAAAAATCCTTGGAATGCAGTTCTTGTATAGGAAATAATAACAGCCATGTTGAAAAATTAACTAGACCAAAAGGTAAGCTTCTTCTCAACTGGGGGACTGACTTTATATGCTTTCTCTCTTTGTCACTCAGAAAAAAAGAAGTTGGGGCTGATTACAGGAGAAATTTTGTGTTCAAAGGGTTTTATTCTCTCGTCAAAGCTCTTGTTCACTTTCCGTGGTCATGACATTAGTACTTCCCAATATTTAAAAAATCATTGTATTGCTTCCTTCATATTTTATTTTTGTTTCTATTAAAATAGCATGTAAGAAAATATGATTATTGTTTGGGGGGCACAAATAATATGATTGAGGTAAAATAGGAACCTTAAAAACATCGTTTCCAATACGCACTTGGAGTCTATGGTCTTCATGTTTAGCTGTTACTATTTCAGCCAACACTCAGCCTCCATCTCTGCCCTGCTTCCACAATTTCCAAGCCCCTTGCTGATGGAAACAATTTTGTTTGCTTTTACAGCAGTAAATGTATGGATAGAGAGAGTTTAAATAATGTTAATATTATTTTTTGATCTTTAAATTGATTTGATTTAAGTTCTGCTATAGGTTTCTTAGCATTTTTGGGTCATAAGCCCTTTTCTGAATTTAAAAATAATTATCGATCCTCAATTTTCAAAGAATGTGACTCCCTACATATATATATATATATATATATATATATATATATATATATATATATATATATAATATCTGTGTATGTAGTAAAAAGGAAAACATTAGAAATGATACAGAATTTCACTAAACAAAATAATGGAAATTCAACAATGGTTGTTATATTGTATATTTTTTCTTCAAATTAGTTGTTCAGATTAACAGGTATAAAGATGCAAAATGAGTAAAAATTTAAGAAGAAAAAATTTAACTGTTCATTTCAATAGACCAGTAGAAGTCAGCAGTACAATGATCAAAACTATACATATATATTTTTCTTCTTTCTCTCTTTTCTTTTTTTTCTTTCTCTCATCCCAGTTGTTCCTTCCCTTTGAGCAGTTTCTTTTCCTCTTACAGTATCTATTGTACCTTTCTGATTTTATTTATTCTTTCAGGTACTTACATGAGGGAGACAATATGATGTTTACACATGTGGGTCTGACATTTCACTTTTGAGTATGGACTCTCGTTGCATCTATTTACTTATAAAAGACTCGAGTGTAACTTTTTTTTATAGCTGAGTAATACTCCATTATATAAAAATGCCACATTTTTTTTTATCCATTCCTCAGTTTATGAACATTTAGGTTGCTTCCAAGATTTAGCTATGACAAATTGAACTGACATAAATATGGGTGGACATATTTTACTGTGGCATGATGCTTTCAGTTCTTAAGAAAAAGTATTCTGAGAAGGGATAACTGGGTTGAACACCAACTTAATGTTCTTCCCTTCCTAACATTACTCACATCTTAGCTTATTTTCTTTCCCTGTCAGACATCCAGATTCATATTTGGTGTCAACACACATAGTGTTTTTTTTTTTTATATCACAATTTTAATTTTCTTCTTTCTCTTTTTTGTAATACTTTTACAAGAAAATTCCTCTGATCTGACATTCTCAAATGGAACCATGATTTTCTCCCTTTCTGCTTTATGAAGTATGCCACAAAAGCTATGCCTAATAAATCCATCATTGCACTTAACTCTAATGACCAGGCAGAACCTTTCTAACCGCTGACTAAATGTACAGACCACAATCATCCTTCTTCCTTACAGTTCCCTTGAGCATGTTCCAAATTGAATATTGGCTGCGAGTTTTATCCTAAAAAAAGGTAACTAAATTCAAATGTGATCTCATTTTTGTTATTCTGAAGTTTGTCTGTATGATAAATAATATCCTCAGAAACATTATGTCCATATCCCTGGAAGATGTAACAAATGAAGAATTTCCTGCTCTTTCTTTGATTCTAAAATGAGACCTTTATTTCTTTTTTTTTAAAGAAACATTTACTTGAGAGTATAGCAGTAATTGATGTGCTGAATTCATGCACCTACAATATTTGAATGGCAATGAAATACCCATCTCTGACAAAAGTAAACAAAAAAGGGGGATATATTGAAGGACCATTTTGTAGTGAAAAATATGTATCAGTATATACAAAATAGTTAGCATAGATATACAGCTACTTTCTCTTAGTTCAATGAGAAGAAAGTTTTGAACTAACAGTGTTTGGACAAGATATCATGTCTGCATCTTGTACCATGAATAACTACTACGAAGACAACAATATACAATGTATTAATTATTGTAACTGTCCTACCGATCTGTTTTGAAACTGTCCCATTACTATTTCTTTCGCAACAAAATTAATATCAAAAAAATAAATAAAGTGAGACAACAGTCTCCTTTTTCAGATAGATGACGTAAGATGGCAACTTTCACATTTTGTAAGCAAAACAAAACAAAGTCCAATCGAAAGAACAAACCAAACCTGGTCTGCCAAAGACTGATATATTTTTCTGCTTTAATTATCCTTTGTTATTTTTGGTAATTTGCCAGTGAAGTGAAGATGGCTATAGGTCTTCAGTCTTGGTGCTGTTAAGCTGAGTTGTCAACAGCCAATGAGCACGTGCCTCTTTGACCTGAGGATGGCCAAGAAATACCAATAGTTCTTTTGCTTTTCTAGCTTTTTGTTTAGTGTTATGTATTCATATGCTCTAAGATAAATGGAGATGTGTAAGTACAAAAGAAATATGAAAATATGTCTAATTTTAGCACAGGCCTTTAATGAGCATCTTACTATAATTCTAGCTTTTTTTTTTTTTTTGCTACCTCAAGATGCCTTCAGGGCAGATTTGGTTTGGCATGAGGATCTGGGGATCAAATCATAGCATCCTGAGCCTGACTGCTTTGTTTAAGCAGGCAATTCTAGCTTTTTAAATGCCAGAATTACACCAATAATGGGAGTTGTGTCCTGCTGCAGGAATGGTGATGGGAAAGATTGTCCTGTCAGCACCATGTGGAGGAGTATTTGATGCACTGAGCTGGGGAGTCATTGCTGCCTAGCTAGGCACTGTTGCACTCAATCCATCCTGTGTAGAAAGGTAGAAAGTGGTTCAGGACCACAGAAGTAGACTGTCACTCATGACAACATCATAATTACCTGTTTGATTTCTGCGTGTTATAATTAGATTGTGAATTGTAATGGTCTGGATCATGTCCAGCTCATTAATCATTGATTGTATTAATCATGATTAACCTTGTTAACAATCTGAGCCTTATTGCCACGTATATAGTAGTTCTCATCAGACATTTGTTGGATGGACTAAAAGATGAATGCATGATGACAGAGAGAGTGAAGACAGAAGTTTATCTGAGGTTGAAGCTCAGTTGTCCAGCTTGGGAATTAAATTTCATGAGCATTTGCAAAAATATATCAGTTTCTATCTACTCCCTCCAAAGTCACCAGAAAGCTGTGGTTAAGAATGTTATCTAAAGGGTGGGTGAGATAGCTCAGCGAACTAAACACCTGCTTAGGCAAACTTGGGGACTGTTTGATCCCCCACCCCCACATGCTGCACTGGTCCTGCCCCTGGGCACACTGAGCCAGCCACCAAGACTGGGAGTGGTGGCACACGCCTGTAATCCCAATGCTGGGGAGGCCGAAAACAGGAAGATCACTACAAATCTGAGCTTTGCAGTGAGACCCTATGCCAAACACATTAAAAAAGTTATCTGTTGCAGAAAATTAGCAAAATTGAGCTGGGCATGATGGTGTATGCCTGTAATTCCAGCTCTCAGGAAGCAGAGGAAAGAAGATTGTTGTGAGCTTGAGGCCAGCCTGAGCTATCTAAACAAGTTCACTACATAGTGAGATGCTGTCCCAAAAAACCATCACCAACAAAAACATAGCAAGAACATTAAGAAAATGGCTCAGTGCCTATTAAATCAAATGAAAACTACAAACAAGGAAGTATAACTCTGGAAAACATAAAAAGTTAAAGAATAATCAATTGAGAAATAAAAACCAATTAGGATAAAAACAAAAATGAATCAACTTACCAGATAATACTTTAAAGAAAAAAAGGGGGGCAGATTTATTGATAAAAATGAAGATACAAAAAGTTTTGGATAAAGATCTCATATAATCACAATTGAAATTTCCAAAGACAGATGCCAAGAGAACAGAACAAATTCTATGTACTCTAATTCAAGAAAAGTTTCCTCAACTAAAAATAAATTTGAAACTATATAGTGATAGATACAGCTGAGACTAACAATCCAGGACTACTATGCCAAGACACATAAGGGCAAATTTTGATAAAAAAGAATTGACAATCATTTCTGCATGTAGATAAAGCAGTAAGTGATGTATAAATGAAGTAGAACTAGATTTTTATAGAATGGTTTTTGGAGTCAGTAATTTGGGTGGTCAGAAGAACATGGAACAATATAAGATTTTCAAAAGAAGAAAATGTGAGACAAAACATTTGACAGAAAGAAATACTGACTTTCAAGTACAAAAAATAGAGACTGTCTGTGACCTTCCATGGCTGAACCAATATGGCTCCCATATGACTTTGCTGAGGAATCTCATAGACAGTGCACTTCAGACAGTGAAAGTAATTAGCAAGTAAGCAACATTCCACACAGCTTCTTGTGAAACTAAGTTGACTAAGAGTTAAAAGGTACCAAGTACCTATAAAAGAGTCCATTCCTACAACATAGATTAAAGATAACTTAAAAAATGGGAAAAGAAATGGAAAAAAAAAACCACCATTCAAGCAAATGTTTAAAGCTACTTTCATAAATTAAAATGGTGGTGACATAGTATTGTTATTAGACTTTTGCATATAATATAGTTAATGTGAATTGCAGTTTATGGTCTCATGTATCTTGGTGCATTTGAATTTTTGTTGTGGAAGAAAGAAGATATACTACCTAATATGAAAGGTTTAATAAAAAAATCCTGAGTTTTGAACTTAAATGGAAAGTGATAGCATAAACTCATGGAGTATTTCATGTGTATAAATACACCTATTTCGTGCCTCTGCAAACTGGAGAGGCCAAGATGGTGGAAGTGGGTACACCTCACACCCAGCCTGTCTTGCTGCCTCTGAAGCACTTCCCACATTGTGGGGTGCCTCATCTTCTTGGAGTGACGGCTAATTCAAGCTGTGGGACAAGAAATGGCAAGCTGAAGCTGGAATACTTTATCAAAGCATATAGCCAGAAAGGTATAAAAACCTCTGGGGGTGTGTCAAAATAGTTCAGGAAACAACCTGAAGGACCTTATAGAGGGACAATTTAAACTTCAAATGAGTAATAATTGCAGTGAAATGAGACCCATAAGTACCATTAAATGCATGGATACATAATTGTACCTTAGGCTTTGTCGTCTCTGGGTTTCATGGATTTAACCAAAATGGATTGAAAATATTCAGAAAAATGTGTCTGTCCTAAACACATGCAGATTTTCATTTTTTCTTGATCAACCAATTGTAAATATTTGCATTATATTCTGTATAAATGATCTAGACATGACTTAAAATATATTGAAGGATGCACTCAGGTTATAGGCAAACAGTGATCCATTTTATATAGGGAATTCAAATATCCATGGATTTTGGTCTCTGAGGTGACTCCTGGAAGCAATCCTCCATGCTTATCAAGAGATAAGTATTTAGAAAAAAAACAAAACAAAACAACACCATCACTTTCAGAATTCTAGAGAATTAATTCCTTATCTTGAATGTGGATAGAGACAAGATCATTTATTCTGCTTTTTCATATGAATGGTAGTAATGGAAAACAAAACAGGAGATGAGCAGGAGCATTTTATTTATTAAAATATTTTAATTAATAAAGAAAAAGGAATTAGAAAATTAAACAGTCACCATTTTATAATCCCCCAAATGAATTATTAGATCTAGATAGACATCAGGCAGGAAAAACTGCTAATTATGTAGAAATATTCCAAATTTTTGTGGTTGTTGATGAAAAAACAAAGGAGCTAGAGTCAGCAAAAGAGAAGCCCTGAACCTTCCAAGGTTGTGGATCCATCTGCAGATGTGTAGGAAATAGATGGTGGAGGAACACATTGAACCTCTTCATATCGGTCTGTAACATCTGGACTGGGGGAAAATCGCAGATCGATTGTTCCAGGTCTTTGAAAAAATAATATGTAAGGCAAAAACATAGTACAGCTGAAAACTTGAAGAGGCTTAACGCATATGCAATAGGCAAACCAGGCTCTGAAATTTAGGGACACACATCTATATGATAAAACCACACAAAAGCTTGGAAAGAGGTTAACTTTGGAAAGAGGGAAATGTTTGACATATGAACAGAACACATGGATAAGGATTTTCAGAGGTCTGGCAAAGACAGAAGATTACAGACAGTTTGCTTTGCAAATCATTAAATTATGCATAGGTTTTGAATAATTTTCTGTATGTTTTATTTTACAATTAAAATGGATGGTTTTATTTTTTCCTCTCCCAGGTAAACTCCGTTATTCTTCTACTCATGCATGTGGTCTGAGACTTAGTAACAGACTGAAAATTCTTGAAGTAACAGAGGACAAATCCACCTCTACACAAAAGCACGCCCAGTGCCCCAGAATGCTTGTGCTTCAAAACAAGCACGATTGCCTTCTGGAATCCAGAATTTCTTGGTGTTTTATGGCCTCTGGGGAAGACAGAGTGACTTAAGCTTGTTGTCACCAGTGAGAATTTCTAACTCTTGGTGTCAGGGAATTGGGCAACAAATCTCAGTGGACTAAACCACTGCCCTAAGTGGCTTACTTATGCCTTAGCATTCCCTGAATACCTGCTAACAATGCCACAAAGCTGTACTTTCCAGAAGCTAGAGTTGATCTTTATTTAATCTATCCAGCCGCTGTGTGAACCTTACCATCTGGGGATTGTTAGAAGAAAAATGAGGCACGAGGACTTGTGCGGTGTGGGCGGCAACTGTCCTGCCCCCCTCCAGCAGTCCTGGAAATTAGATCTTTTATTCCTTAGTGATTCCCTAAGTGTTTGCAATCGTGGGCCAAGCATTTAGCTGTTGTCAAGATGGATGTTTCTAAAGGAATTATTTTTTCATTTCATGGTGAGGTTGTTTTTATCTTCTAGACACTTCAATTACTGACAGAAACTGGACATAAGAGGCTCTGGTGGAGTAGCCAGGTTTCATTTGTACATCAGCGCTGAGAGACGCGAATCCGCAAGCACTGGGGTGCACTCAGAGCCTGATGAGCCACTGCAGCCTCTTCGTGGACTCTGATGGAGGCTTCTGGAACTATATGCAAGATGTCCATTTTTCCATCGACATCTTAAAAAAATAAAAGAAATAGTGAGGGATAATTGTGTTAGAATACTCCTTTATTTTTCGTTGCAGACTTCTTGAAGAGTAGGCTGTGGGATAAGTAATACCAGAGTGAGTTGGGAGGGCCAAAGGCAAATTATCTGCATGAGTATAGGACGTATTTTAGAGAAGCCTTTGCCGTTTGTTGAATCCCATTGGTAATTGGATGGGTCTAGAAACATCTCCGAGAATACAACAACTCCGTAGAAATATTTGTGGCAGTTGGGAAAGATATTTTGATATAAGGCTTGAGGGTACTGGAGGATGAAATAAATACTATGAAGTGAAACTCAGTGGACAGAGGCAAAATAGTGAGCTTGCTTTTATTGCTTTTGGATTTTTATTTGTAACTTGATGACAACCGGTAGGATGAAATTAGCATTCAGAGCAGATTGCATAATTTATAAAGCTGAAAAGAAAACATAGCCAACTTACTGACCAACCATCTCTTTCTCCATAAAAGTGATTTATTTGATAACTATATTTAAAAAAGTGAATTCTGAAGACTTCAGCTTCAGGGGGCTCTCTGGAGCGTTTGCATAGACCAGTGTCAGCGCTGGCAGAATGGGCTGACCAGTGTCCCCATTGGAGTGCTTCCTCTCGGTGGGTACCTGGCGCACACGGAGCCTTTTAACGGCGTTCCTGGTAAGCCCGGCTCCGGAGGCCCTGAACATCTGGCCGATGTAGCAGAATTCGTGGGCTGGGACTCCACGGTAGCTTTGGCCCAACAGAGTGAAACTGCTGAACTTCAGCTTTTTCGCCAGTTTGCTTCACTTTAAAGAGCAGCCTCAGCTTGAACAGCTGGGGCTCGATTGCAGCGGGGAGCGTTTCCGCGAGCTTCGCTGGCTTTCCCAAATGAGCGTGTGGAATCTGGGCCCCGTCAGCAGGGCCCAATCACAGCCATCTGATCTGGCCTCTGAAATGAGGGTGCTTTCATTTGCCTCTCTGAAGACCATTTCCTGTACAACCACATCTCCTCAAGTAAGGCCCACTTACTTCTGTTTTTAGCAGGGAACTGTTTCAGGCCAAGAATATCTGGAACCACTTACTGTTTGCATGACTTTGGAGGTGTAGTTTACCTCCCTGGTGTTCCCAGTCTGGACTGGCAGACAACATGACTTAAAAGTTAAGCCTGCTCTAGCTCAGGGTTTATTTATTTTCTGAATTTTAGGGAAGGGTCTACAGGGTGCTCAGGGTCTCACTACTAGATCAGCTGGTAGTGATTCTCCTGTTTACAGCCTCCCAAGAGCTGGGATTTTAGGTGTGTGCCACCACGCCCTGTCTCAATTGCTGTCTCAGTGCATGCCCGGGGGCGGGGCCTGCGGGGCAGGCTCAGGGAACGAACCCGGGCCCCTGTTGCTCAGGGTTTAAATCTCAGTATTTCTTTCTTTCATTGTGGACTACAGGATCTTAAATCTGAGATGACAACAAGGACCTGGCAGGCATACTTCCATTTCTCTTTCTTCTGCCCAAAAGCCTTTGTACTCCCTGACTCTTTTCTGCTTGATCTATATTCAATCTAAAAATCCTTAATTGGCAGATCTGTGAGTTAGACTATGAGTTGAATCCTACTTAGCTCTTGTAGCTAGAAGAAAGTGGAGTGGAGCACCCTAGAAACTAGTAGTGGGATTTATCTGACTAGCAATCAGTGAAGCAAGTGTTGCATAGAATGGTTAGAACATGTTATTGTCCCAACAAGAGTTGTAGTTGTTACCAGGTAATTAAAAATACACCAGTCATTAAATATCTTTAAAACTTAATTTATTCATCTGTATCTATGTAAATATTTGTGCTGAATGTGTTGTAACTTGTTGAACACATAAAGGAATAAACAAAGGGAATGGATCCCTTTGCAAAGGCCTACTGTAACACAGTATAAACTGGCAGCACTATATTATGTTACAAATTCAGCCAGTTTTACTTGCAACATCGTAGTTAGTTTGGGCTCTACATCCATATATGTAAAATTAGAAAGTAGAATTAAGTGAGTGGTGTTCATCACTTTCTTAGTACTAGAAACTATGCTTCTAATAAAATCTTATCGAATTCTGATATATAAACTATGCTTGTGATAAAATCTTATCAAATTCTGATATATAAACTATGCTTGTGATAAAATCTTATCAAATTCTGCTATATAAACTATGCTTCTAATAAAATCTTAGCAAATTTTATATTTAGGGGACTGTGTTGAATCTCAGGGGAATGCAGTGTTCAGAGGACACTCAGTCTTCTTCTGCAGTGTCCCAAAGGTGTTTTTATAGCATCTGGGTTGTTTTAAAACCACTAGGTCAGATGTTCTCTCAGCTCTGTTTGAGGTTTAGTATTACAAGATTACAAATGAGGAGAAAAGACTAGTCTCTTATTGCCTTGATCAACTTTCATTTTATTTGGTACAAACAATTAGAAGTTTATGGCCAGGTTGATGAAAACATAGCTGACAATGAGAATAAGTGACAGGCTTGCTCCTTTTGTTCTAAGAAGCAGAGTGCAGAGGACACCAGACATGTCTCTTTCAGCTCTGTCTGTGAAGCCATCTGTTACACGAAGCACGGCATCCTCTGTACGCTCGCTCTGCAGCAAATCAGAGCTGCAGAAATTTGTTCAGTGTCCTCTATGTGGCAGGCACGATGCGGTCACTAGGACACAACCCTACCTTAGGGATCTTACACCGTCACGATAGTTTTCAAACTGCCCTCCGCAAATCACAACTGGAACT
>NW_004524810.1:2102114-2110172 GCF_000260255.1 Octodon degus
TCAGGGAGACCTAGGAAGCTCCTGCGTGAGGAACTGAATGCTTTTCATTACCATTCCCCTCTGCATAGAGGGATGGGATGCAGACCTTTCTGCTCTCTAGGCGTCATGATTTTCCATCTCTTTCTGCAGGTGGTGGGGTGAAGCTGGAATATGCTAAAACTGTAGTATTTTGGTTAAGAGGGAGGAGGAGCTCAAAGGATTTAATTTCTTATTTGGAAACCTTTTATTTTTATGGTTTAAGTATAGCGTTATAATACTTTAAGGGCAGGGATGTGGCTCAGTGGTACAGCATTTGCCTAACATGCATGGAGCCCTGGGTTCAAATTCCCAATACTACAAATCTACAAGCCTAAATACAGGTATATAAATTCTAAAATGTCAGGGAAATATACTTCAACGGACACAATAACGATCAAGTATAGGAGGCAATGATTATAAACGGTTTTCCTTATAAGACTAGTTTAGACTGAGCTATTGATTCTGACCCTCCGTGAAAATGAAGAGGAATCCAGGGATGATAAGCCCAAATCAATGTCATACAACAAGATCAGCAGCGGCCAGGATCATTTGTGGGTTTGCAGTGTTAGTGTTCTAGCATTGACTTTGGTTATTAAGCTCAATTTCAGCCCTGCTGGTTATCAAGCTCAATGAACCCTGCTGGTTGTTCCATTCCAATGTGACATTTTTGGGCAAAATGAGTATGAAGAGTTATTTTTCGATATATGTTTGGGGTTGAGGCGACTATGAATACCATTGCTTCCCCCGTTTGTGGTTGAGCCAACTGAGAGATGCTAATAAAATGATCCACAAATATCTTTATTTCTCATAGAATTCACTGGGAGCATTTTACCGCTCGCAAGCAGATCCCTTCAGTCTGAAGGCCCAGTGAAGCTGAAAGCCATCAGTCACAGGCAAGCAAGTGGTGCCGCGGCACCGCCCTTGTAAGCTGCGCAGGATCAGAGTGAGGGTGCTTCTCTTTAGTGAAGGAGAGGATGAGGAGCTCTGGCCTCACCCTCCGAAGCAGCAAATGGCAGAGGAGACAGGAATGCATCACTGTACTCAGCTTCCCATGCATTCCTTGTTTGTAGCCTCTTACTATTTCTTGTTTATAGCCCTTGAGATGAAAAATTTATATTTATTTACTATTTGTTCAATATCTACTGTATTTTCCTTGACCTGTCATTATGAACAAGGTTTGTGTTTATTTGGTTTACCACCGCATTCTGAGTACCTTGTATAGTACCCGATACACTATTGTTCAGTGAGTATTTGCCGAGTGAGTAACCTGACTAGTATATAGCGTGTATTTATTTCCTTCTCCTCCTTAAGAAGTCGTTGAGTCTACTGGATTCTTCGGCAGTTTCATCACTGAGGTACTTTGATCTTGCCTTTCCATTTTATTACTGTAGTTCCATAACTAGAGTATTTCTTAAGAGTTCATACATTACCCTGTTACCCCTGTAATTATTGTGGAATACTTTTAGGTCTCTTGAAATAGGTCTTTTATTTTAACTTTACTCACCATCTGCTTGGTAGTAGAAGATGTTAAATCTTTATTTTGTATCTTTTATTATAATTTCCATTATTAGGGCTGGCGAAATAGCTTAGTGGATTAAGCACCTGCTTAGGAAAGCGAAGGGGCTGGGTTCGATCCCTGGCATCACATGCCACGCCAGCCCCACCCCGGGGTGCACGCCTGTAATCCCAGTGCTGGGGGGTGCTGAGAACAGGAAGATCACTATGCGTTGGACCTGAGTAGTGAGACCTTGTAGCAAAAAAAAAAAATGCATTATTAGTATTAGTATTAGCATTTAGTATTACTTTTTTTTCTGGCCTTCTGAAGATGAATGGAAGGCTTTCCTCTTTCACATTTACTTGCCACCGGCACCTCAAGAACAGGTCAGTCACCTGCTAGCTATAGAGTCCAGAATAAAGTCTGGGTTCAGTTTCCTCATTGATAAAATAGGCACAATAGCAATAATAAAACACATTTGGAAGGCTCCGAGGATTAGATGTACTCTTGTATTGTTCCTCATGCCATTCCTACTAAGAGCATGATGAAGCAATTGTAATTGCAGTTGTCCTTCACCTCCTTCAGTGTCTACTGACCCTAACCAATGGAGTTTTGCATTCCACACTAATTCTTCCTAACCTCTTCATGTTAGTTTTGATTAGAGAATCTTCAGACTCAAACCTGTTAGAGTTGTTTTGCTTAGTTCTTTGCACTTGGAATGAAAATGCAGGGAGGTTTAAAAGGTGGGATTCCAGATGTGGAATCCAGATGTGGTTTCCAGATGTGGCACAGAAGTGAAAGCACAGTAGCATTTGTCTCCCTGTGTGCTAAAGTGAGTTTGCCCTACCGGCTTGGGGGATGCTTTCTTCCTTCATTAGTGGTTCAAAGGGAAGATCCCTTTGAAAATGAAGTGGGTTTATCATATGGTAAAGA
Organism: Octodon degus; assembly: GCF_000260255.1. Taxonomy (NCBI): domain Eukaryota; kingdom Metazoa; phylum Chordata; class Mammalia; order Rodentia; family Octodontidae; genus Octodon; species Octodon degus. Next base: position 2,104,561 of record NW_004524810.1, read on the forward strand.
AGCCTTCTTTATTCTAGAAGAGTCTAGGTTTTCATAATGTCACCTTAGCATCTGTTCTAGTTCCAGGACACTGAAGTGATATAATCTAGGCCATTAAGCCACTAATCACCATAATGAAGGAGGAGAAAGACCAAAATGCACTGCATTTGTATGAGGTGCCAGGTACTTCACTTGAGTATGTCAGAACCATTCTCATATTCGGCTCCTTCAGTGCCCCTGGAGGTCTGACTAGGGTTAATGGTTGAGTAGTAGCATTATTAGTATATTTCAATTCATGAGTACCTGGAATATTTTTTTAGGTAATGTTGACCTCTATAAAACCAACTGTCTGTGAACAGTAGGCCTTAATTTAGGAAGAAAAAGTCCACCATGTCTCCCTTGGCATTTGGGTTGACCAGATCAGTGAGCTTTACGGTTCAGTAGTGTTAAAGAGTAGTGTTGTGGGAGGGTCTGCCTTGACACACACTTGGATCCCTCAGTTGGACATTTAACCTCTTTCTATAAATTCAAATCTTCTGAAATTCAGAGAACAGTTAAATGGCTGAGTCGGGAGGATTTCTCTGCACCTCAGCAGCCTTGCTAGATCATGTTTTGACGTGACGCCCTGGTTCTGAGTAATTAGCTTCTTTATATAACTGAGCCCTGACACACCTTGTTCTCTAGAGCTTGTATCTTTGTTCCTCTAACACCAAAGTTCTGGGAGTCTTCACTGGGAAGGCCATCATTGTCCCTCAACCCCAGCTTTCAGCTGGGTCTCCCTGGGGTCTTACTGACTTAATGTTGCTCTTTTATCTGTCTTTCTCAAGGCATGTGCTGGATTTGTACATTTAAGTTACAGCTTCTTTCAAACACTTTTCTGCTAGTGAAAATGCTTTCATGAATGTTACTTACAGGGGCATTAACCAAGGCACTCTGGCAGTATTTTAGGTTAAGACTAAATAATAACTTAGAAAACAAGAGAAATTAAAGGAACACATGGATGGTAATTTAATTAGTACAGAAATTACTAGACTGACTTTCCAATTTGCGTACTGTCTGTTGTTTTAGCGGGAGGTCAGGGGAGATGGAGGGGGCAATTGCTTAAAGACATACACAGAGACTGTTTTCCTATCAGATTTAATTCATTGGTCTGAACTTGGTAGCCAGTCTGTCATTTGGTACCCCAAAGAAGTCCCCGGTGAGCACCCACACGAGCAAGGGTTCACTTCACGTGGTATCCCACTCACTACTTGGATGTCTTTGCTTCCTGTGAAGTAGAATAGTTCCCACAACTGGGGGAACAGTTGGCCTCTCGCTGCTTACTAGTACACACTTCCCCGTTACGAAAGGGGAAAATTACTATTTTTTATCTAAGATGCCAATGGTTTTTAAATGACAATAAATATTTAAGGGAGGAAGGAGGCAATGTGTTTAACTTATTCTAAAGCTTGACATCCAAGGCTATCTAATTTAATCACAGCAGCCCCACCCTCTAGTTCTTCAATATTTTACAAAATACATTTCATGAATAAGTATTAGTCAAATATTTCTGGAGTCTGTGATTAAATATTAACAGGGTTATTTTTACAGGATGCACAGGAATATTTCACAAGATATGTGTCTATGAATGTCAATGGGTTTTGGAGAACTTTGCACTTTCTTTTAGTGATATACATTTCCGTTATTATTGTTACTAGAACAACATGGTTTTGGTGATGTTCACCCTTTGTTGTCTTCCTCGCTAGTGTAACTTGCTATTCATTATAATCATCTGAAAGTGTGATTTTTTTGCTAGGGCATTAAATAATAAAATGCTATCATTTTTTCCTAATAAGTTTGAGTAGGAATCCATTTGCCTTGGACATTTGCAGCCAAGCATCATTTTTCCCTATCTTTGGCTGTAAGCAGTGTGGGTCTCCTTAACCGAGTCCCTGACAGATGGTTTCAGTGTTTTCAGGACTCCATTTCTAATCATTTTGCCCATATTGCAAAATTGGCCTTGAAAAAGGGTAAAGAGCTTCTTTGCTGCATCACCATCTCTTCAGAACTGCTTCCTGTGAAGGGCATGAAGAAATGAAGGCGATCAAGAGAGCCATGCTTGAAAAATACAGGCCTGGAATGTAGAACTACTAGTGGCATACTGAAGATCCCAGGCGATGCCATTATCTGCATTTGATTTTGATTGTAAGCTCTAAAGGCACATTAAGCACAATAAGAAATTTATACATATTCAGTTAACATGGCTCATAAGCCATTCTGATACTATCAGGGGAAAGGTAGGTTAGCCACAGTTTAGGGTAGCTTCCTGCTGTCTTAACTTCTACCGACAGTACCACCACGGACAATTAGCTGAACAGGGCTTCTCATAGCACTTTGAAAGTACTGGTACCAGCATAGAATGAAAGTCTTAAAATACCTCCACTCATTTTTCAAGAAACATGGATTGATCACATGCAGCATGCCAGGTTTTCATTTTCTTTTGCAGCTTCAGCTGACTGACTTCTTCATCTAAAGTGCTGTTCTTTTCTTTTTGTCACCTTTTAGTTTATGATCAAAATCAATGGGGACTGAAGCTTTCCACGGCCATCTATAAAATGCAATTACTGTATACAACACACAGTAAAACTCATGTGGTGTATATGTTGAGACATAATTTATGCCACTTACCTCCAGAGAGCCATCGATCTTTTTGTGTGAATGTTTTACAGAGGGTTTCTGGAATGCAAGTGCAAGGAAATGTGTGGCCATTGGAGCTGTGCTATAATTTGATTAATAATGACCAATCTTTTGAACTTGACTTTTCCTTGCACTTCTATTATGAGCTGACCTTATTGTTGCTGTTTTTTTTCTTTGCCATTCATTTCAAAGGCACAGCTATTTCCATATTTTGACATGCTAGTTGTGTTACTTCCCCTACCCAGGGTGTAATGCTTATCAAATTTTGCAGCAATATGCGATGGTGAATACTCAATTTTGGAGCCAAGGATCTTAGTTTGACTTCTGACTCAGCCACTTAATAGTTTTGTGTGACCTTGGGGATCTAGCTTATATCCCTGCATCTCAGATTCAACTTTTATAAAACTGAACCAATGGTGCACTTTGGCAGACACTGGTTTTGAAGATTAAATGAAATACTTGTTTTACTTATTCAACAAACATTTATCAGCCAAGCGTTTGACAAGCTCTGGGGAACACGATGGTGCATAAGAGAGACACAGTCCTTGCCTTCATGGAGCTTACAGAGCTGACTAGTATGTAAATAAACACTGTACATTTTAATATGTCAGACATATGGAAGGCATTCCCATTATCATTACTTCTGTATTGCTGTCATCAGGCCTGACAGTGGAAAGCAAAATAATGCTGATGCTATTCCTGACAGTCAGTCCCATTGGTGGAGGGAGCTGTTAGAGTTAATGACATGGAAATTGTTACACAACTGCACAATGAGCCTTCCTAATGCTCCAAAGCTTAACGTTTACTGGCTTATCCCCTTAAATTTGGCTGGAAACTCTATTTATTGATTATTTCCCTTGTAGCTGGGGTGTTCTAAGTGAAAGAGACAGAAAGAAAAAGAAGGAAGGCTTTTTCTTTTTACTCTTCTAGAGTGTAATCTATCAGAGTCAATGAACAGGGAGAGTTCATTTTCACAGAACAAACCTTCCTGTTTCATTCATAGTCCCTCAGGATCTTATCTTGGGGAACCATGTAACGTGTAATCCACCATCCTTCCCAATGTCTTTGTGTAGCAGGGCAGATTTGTGATTAAGGGGTTGTGGCCCTTCGAACTTAGAAGGGTTCGGTAATCACTATTTTCTGGGACATATCATTTCTGCAGCCCTTCCCCAGTAATGCGAGGATGATGATGAGCACATATGGAAGGATATCTACTTTTAAGATCTTTAACAACCAAGAAAGGAAATGTATTTTAAATTGCTCTGATTTTAACCCTGTAGCATTGGATATGTTAACATTGCCAGATAAAAGGTAAAAGGCAAACCAAGTACTTTGCTGGCACAGAAAATGGCAGTAGGTAAGTGATTGATATATCTGAGCCTTGTCCTTTGACTCTTACTGCCATCCCAGAGTCTCACATTCCTTTGTAGTTTTGACCATACTATGTGAAGAAAGAACATTTTGTCCTGAGAATGAGGAACAGCTCAGGCTAATTTATATTGATCAGAAACCTGGATAGTAGTATAATCTTCAGTGTTCTACCACTACAATGTATTTCTCTGCCTTGACTTGGAGTAGGTGTCCACTTTTGGGATTAGAAGAAAATTAATTGGCTATTTTCAGCTCACTGAGTTTAGCTACATAATAAAATGTGGACATATAAGCAGTCAGAAAGATTATATGGTTGAGGAAATGTTCTAGAGAAATCAGGGCCTGCCTTTTGGCTTAAGAGCAAAAACCACGAAGAAATCACTCGTAGTCAGATATGATTTGCTTGTACATGAAAAATGATCTCTCTTCTTCTCAAGTTGAGAGAATTTTCTAAAAGTTTGAGGTTCCAGAACACCAATAACATGGTGTACTCCGTGGAATGGGCATTTCATCCTAGTTTTGTTTTACTCAAATAAAAACAAGGAACCAGAAGTAAAATGAGGAAAAATTAGGGACTGGTTAGTTTCTAAAAAAAAAATTTTTTTTTTCTATTAGGAAGTGAGATAGGAAAACAAATTCACCATTGCTGCTGTATTTGCCACCCTAGTACTCTGAAAATGTAAACAAAATGAATTCTTTGTCTTTTTATAGTGTACTCAATTGGTTCCATCAGGTTGACTGAATTATCTCAAGTTCGAATCACTGAATTAACTACTCTGTTCTAGGAATACTATTATGGATGATGAGCACATGTATGAGACACAACTGATTCAATTGTGTTATAAGCACACAGCAAAATCTTGTGATGAGACCATGGCCTTTGTAATCTTTTTTTAAAGAGGCATAAAATATTTTTTTAGGACTTTGCAATCTAAGAGACCTACATTCAAATTGAAGGGCTACACCCTTACTGTACTCCCACTGACTGCTAATTCATTAATTTTTTCCCATAATTTTATTGACAGACAAATTGCAATGTGACAGTTTCAAATCAAATTGGTAGGACAGTTTCAATAATTAACACACTGCATACTGTCTTCCTAGTGGTTATTTGCTTACAAGATGCAGGCATGATATCCTATTTACAAACACTATTACAACAAATCCCTCTATTCCTTAGGAGAATGTAACTATATAGCTATCCTAACCATTCTGAATACACACATACAAAATGGATATTCATTTATATATCCCCTTTTTTGTTTAGTTCTGTCATTTGAATATTATAGGTGTGTTAACTCAGCGAAATATTCTAAAAGAGTCCAGTAATCCATAATAGTATTGAGTCTTCCACTTCACTGACAGTGTCAGAAATTGTTGAACTGAGTCCCCTACAGCTCAATATAGCAACATGGCTTTACTTCTTGTACTTTGTTTTTATACTTCTTTGCTGGATAGTTAAGACCAAGGTAAAGCAGGACCTATGCCACAAGAGCTGTAGCTTTTTGGTCTGATAAGGTCAGTGAAATCCCCTCAGGATTTATCGTGAGATCCTGTACTTCAGATTGTAGATCCTTTGTCAGTGT
>NW_004524810.1:2110902-2111940 GCF_000260255.1 Octodon degus
AGTTCACAGGTGTCTGTATATATAGTTAGTCAGGGTGAGAATCATTCCAATTAACTGCAAGATTCAAAAATTAACACCTTTGTTTTATCATCCATGATTAGGATTACATAGATTTTTTTGTGAAGTTGAAAAACAAATGCTACAATAGAAGTTTCAGCATCATGAATTTTATTGGGATTCTCTCCAGAAAAAGAAGCAGTAGGAGAGATACAGATAGACATTTATTTTAAGGAATTGGTTCACAAGTTTGTAAGAACTGGAAGATGTGTAGCTGGTGAACTAGATCAGCAGACTGGAAGTTCTTGCAAGATCTGTTTTACAGTTTTTAATTTGAAGGCAGTCTGGAAGTAGGATTTCATACTCTTAGGGAAATATCCTGTTTAAAAATTTTCAAAATGGAAAAAAGAAACAAACAAAAACAAAAATTTTCAAATGATAGCATGAGTAGAACCAAACCTAAAAGGAGGTATTTGCCTTTACACCAAATCTAGTGGTTTAAATAATAATAAATTCTGCAAAATGTTTCTAAAATATAACTGACACCAGTATTTGACTAAAACGTAGATAACTGCACATTAGTCAACTCTTTCATTGTGGAGATAAAGTACGCTATACTCATGACTTGCAGAGTTCAGAGTTAGGGGGGTTCAGTCCATAGTCAGCTGGCTCTAAGGCAGAAACACTATGAAGGAAGGGCATGGAGTAGCAAAGTATTGTAGTTCGGAGCATTTGGGTAGGAAAGTAGGGAAATAGTGTCAGACGCGGTTGGCAAGAGGCCATGTGCATCATGCTACGTTATGTTTCCTTCACTAGCCAAGGCACACACAGGAATAGATTCTTGACTAATCCTCTAAGCATTTTTTAAGCAAGTGAAGTTGATATACCAAGATTGTCAGTCACAGTCTACCCCTTGACAACATACACAAACGTATCTCCTTAAACCATGCTTAATCTGTAAGTAAAGACAATAGCAAGTTCACAATTTCACCAAGCACAATACATCTCTTGCCTACAACTGGAAACACAGTAATCTGTTCC
>NW_004524810.1:2112530-2123581 GCF_000260255.1 Octodon degus
AGAAAACAGCAAAGAGCAAAGAGAAGAGCAGTAACTGAGGCAGCGAGCAAGACACCCCCCACCTTACAATGTAATACAGATTATCTGCCTCAGGGCTGGTGTAGCACTCACATCCATAATCCCAGCACTGGATCATGAATTATTCACAAACTCTAGAAGCTGCCCCATAACTGCATGAGGCTTTTGGGGGACAACTAGACACAAACCTAACAAATAGAATTATAATGTCATGTCAATTTAAATTTTGCTAAAGATATATAATAGTATAACAATATAAATTTTTCAGTGAACACTTAAATACAATGAAGCTGTTATAAAACATTTGGTAGGAAGAATATGTTGTTTACACAGAAAGGGTATTAATAAAGATTTTATTGTTTGATTAGAAGTGTCTAGTATAAAATTAGGGAAATCTATAATAGTACTGTAATAGTATTGATATAATTTTAGTTTTTAAATCGATATTTTAATTATATTTCCAAGGTCTAAATCATTAATTCCATAATATTTATGAACAAATAAGTCTGCTTTGGAATAGTATTTTATAGTTTTTATGTTTGCATTACGTAGTGAATACAGTACATTCATTGTGGAGAGTTGACATGTTTGCATGACACATCTTAATTCTTTTTACATTTATTTTCATACCGTGAAAGAAAGTCTTATAATAAGTTGGAAAATAAAATACTATAAGAACATCAACTTATTTATTTCTCAGGTGACATTATAGATGCATGACTCCCCTTTCAGGGACCATTTGCCAGACTTCCCAAGCCTTTCCTTGATATTTGCAATGAAAGGTTAGGTGAAGCCACAGTGCTTACTTTATGTATGTGGATAAATTCACATCATGTGGAAGATGCTAAGGCCTGCTATCATGTTGAACAGCAGCCAGGTCCCATGTATCATGACTAGCTGTTTTTAGCTAGATTTATAATGAAAATCAAGGGCGAAAGAGCAGAAATATTTTAACCCAGATGGGAACATATATAAATTTGGGACCAAATGAGGTGTGGCTTCTAAAGAAATGAGCACCATTAAAAAGAAACCAAGTAATTTGCATAGGGACAAGAAGAAAGTTGCCTTGAGGGCATCTCAAGAATTAGCAAAAAGATGGGCTGCCGATAGATCCCTGGCATGGTGTGCCAGCCCCACCCCCAAGGACATGCTGAGATGTCCATTGAGACTGGGTGTGGTGGTGCACGCCTGTAAACCCAGCTCTTGGGAGGTGGAACACAGGTGAATCCCTACAAGTCTGATCTCCATAGTGAGACTCTGTGTAGACTCTATACTAAAATTAAAAAAAAGGAAAAAATTAGCAAAAAGGCACGCACTGAAGACTCAAGGTACAAAGGTGCCAACTTCTCATTTGAGAGGAGACTCCCTGGGCCCTTGCTTTAGGTGTGTTTAGATAACTGGTTTCCCAGAATGCATTTTGCTCTTCTCAACCATGAAGGCACTCAGAGGCTGCTGTAACCATGATACATGGAGCACATTAGAAAGGCAACAGAAAAATATCAAAAAAACTTACCTATCTCTTTATGGCACTGATATTACAAAGAAAATGTATCTTATTTCACATGAGACAACCATCCTTGTTCTCTTGTTCTTTCAGGATCTTGAGACTATCTATCTATCTATCTATCTATCTATCTATCTATCTATCTATCTATCTATCTATTGAAAATGCTTTGAAATCACAAAGCATGTTATATACACAAGTCACAATCACTACGTGTTCCTTATTTACATGGACATCAACTTCATTTTGAAGGGATATTTCTGGAATTTGCAGACCATTTTATTTTCATTATCATATCTATCAGCCAGTTCTCACAGCTGGCCAACTAGGTATCAGATTCAAGAGCCAAATAAGAAGGGAAGATGGGTGAAATCATGGTTGGATACTTTAACTTCAGCAAGAAAAGAGAGTTGATGAATTTTTGGCTTGGCTTAAGTTGGATAGTTAGAGTAGCTTAATGACCAATCCCTCTATTTTCCTCCCCCCTCTTTTAGTTTCAAAAATGTGTCTGTCTTATAGACAGTCTTTGGCAAGGGTAATAAAATTTGCCAATCAAAAAGAATTAAAGAAGATTTGAAATTCCCAATTTTAGAACATTCCGGTCATTTTGAAAATAATATCCTATTTTTCTTGTTTTTACTGGAACATTTCTTTTTCACTTTTATTGGGGAACTGTAGCTCTAAGTTTATTCTTTTATAGATATTGATAATTGTGTGTTAACTCTAGTTGCTAGCTTTCTACGAAAACACTATTTTGAGGAGACATAGAGCTAGGCCCTAAGAAAAATATCTGAGTTTTTGCTTCAACTGGTTCTCTGACCTTAAAAGGGATTAAATTTAGACCCAAGAGAGGCAGATATGTGATGTCAGTTGAAAGAGTGGTGTGAACACCTATTGCTTAGGTAGAATTGGGCATAATATGTGGATGTAGGTGACCCCATTGAGAGTTTGGAGTTCTAGCTCTGACTAGATAGCTGGTATATATTTTTTGTAACATATAGGCAATGTTTAATAGCATTTCTAGTGGTCTGTACTTGAGAATATGTGGTGTGAAGTGTAAAGATTAAACTTCAAGTGAGATAAATTGAAGTAAAAGGGGATTTGGTGATAATTGTGTCAGAGTATTTTTTAGCTGTGCCATGAAGATTGTTCTTTAGTTTCTTCACCAAGTGGGAAAGACACCATCATTAAAGAAGAGGCTTTGAAACATATCTCATCACCACCATGAAAGTGAGTTCTTCCAAATGACACTGCTCAGATAGTGCTTAGGCTGCCCCTAGCTGTGGCTGCCTTCCAGACACTCTGGAATTAATGGCAAACTGTCAGTTCTCTGAGACTGCACTTCCACCACCTGGTTAAGTGGAGATTGATGCTAAGTAATGAGGGCAAACAGTGGAGATCCCAACTGAACCATGGTAACTCTCAAAGCCCAGCCTGGATTTGAACACTAGCAAACACGAACCTTAGATTTAGCTGAAGTTGCTTACAGTTAAGTATTGAGCTACTAAGATAAGTAGTCTACAGACCAGGGTTCAAGTGATTGAGTGGAGATATACCAAGATGCTGCTATTTCTGTAATCAGTACTGATGGCTAGGGGAACCTACCAAGTCTGGACAGCATACATAAGGCACAGGGTGGGCAAGGCTCAGCCATTCATGTTGATTTTGAGTACTTTTGCTCCATACATGCATGGTACCACACTTTTGAGTATCATCTGGCAACTATCCCTGAGAATTCACTGGAGAGGGAATGCAGAGTTCAACAAAACTCCTTTTGTTGCCTCTTAGAGGTGATCAATACTCTCCCCCATGAGAAAGAACTACATACCAAAAATTCCATATCCTGGGCCAGTGAGATAGCTCAGCAGACTAAGCCCCTGCTTAGGCAAGTGCAGGCACTGAGGCTTGATCCCGAGCACGGAGACCAGGCGTTGTGGCACATGCCGTAATCCCAGTGCTGAGGAGACTGAAAACAGGAGGATAACTGTAACTCCAAGCTGCGTAGTGAGACCCTGTATCAAATACATTAAAAAAGACAAAAGACCATATCCTTAATAGTTTTTTAAAACATTAATTCAATGAACTATAAAGTGAATAATGTCTTCTTAAAGTATTGAGTGAGTTTCAATATTGTCAATAGATCTTTTGCCACTTTCTTATACTGGTAAAATGTAATACAGTATCCAGGTATAGACCTGAATTGGCCAGTTTCCTGACCTCAGATCAAGATATTGCAACCAGAAAGGAGGAAAGGAAGGAAAGGAAAAACACTTTTGGTGTCTGGCATGGCCTTAAGTAGTGGCTGTTTTTGTGCTGAGTTTCTAAGTTTCCCTTCAACAGCATCACACTTCTTCTACCTAGTTGCTTTGTTGCCATCAAGTATTTATCAGAATCCGGTATTTAAATTTCTTTATTCATGGCTTCTGTAGCAAATTGATGACTCATTGATTTATGGAAACCATTACTGATTGAAAGGTTCATTCAGCTGGAAGAGCCAACCTTTTTGTTTTTGTTCAGCCTGCTTGAGTTTGAGTGTGAACATGGCATCGCCTAGCTGGGCAGTGTTGAGCAAATCCCTCACCTCTTTATGATTCAGAAGTCAGAGCTGTCTTGGCTGTGAACATTACATGAGTTGCTGTGCTCTGGATGTTGATAACAGTACGACATTGCTGTTCTTTTTTTTTGGCTATCAGCCTGCCCTAAGGGTGGGGCTGGCACAGCATGTGATGCTGGGGATGGAACCGTGGTGCCTGCCTAAGCTCACTTAAGCAGGCGCTTTAGACCACTAAGCTATCTCACTGGCCCCTGAGATTGCTATTCTTATACCCACACAAAAGCCTTCTGTTTTGTGAGTGGCACCATGTTAGCTAAACTGCTTATATTTTGCCTGGTGCTATAATAAGAATTTTTGAAAGAAAGTTGTTTCTTACTTTGGGTGATAACACTGATAACAAAATAATAATTTGACATCTTTTACTTTCTTAACCTGACCTTCCACAGACTTGGAAACTTTAATACAGCCATTCTATAGTTGGCCACCTCTATTTTTTAAACATACAACCAAAGATTATTAAATAAGCAGTGAGGGGGTTCTCCAGCTGGCAATTGAAATCAGAATGTGAATACAAGTCTTTATACATTCAGCTTCGTCTATATTGAGACAGTGTTCAAAAGTACACAGCACGGATGAGGCCCATACAATGCCTGTCTTGAAAGGCTTGGTCTGTAATCGTGGAAGACACTTTATTAAATCCTTTTGTGATGCCAGTTTGTGAGTTGGCATCTTTAGCATATGTTTTTGGTCTTTGCTTTAAAAGCCTTAGGAAATCTGTCTGTCACAGATCTGGCTTCAGTCATCTGGCTATTTCAAGTACTATGGGCATGTTATTTCTCAATTTCATGACAGCATCTGTCTTTCAGTTCTCACCACTGAGCTGAAGTTCTTGCATATGCACAATACAAAAATGAGAAACAGTGACATTTTATTCATAAATAAAATGGCAAATAATCAGGTTCTGGAAACTTTTGCGTATTTTTGTCATACAAGCAGACTATTAGGCATGAATTGAGGGCCTGGATACAATGCTTCTCAAGTATTGCTGTGTATGCAGGGCGCCCAGGTCTTTTAAACCTGTACATTCTTGGGCCCATTCACACCTTTGGATATTTGGTCATCAAAATTATTATTTTAAAAACTTCTTGGTGATCCCAAAGAACTGCTTTCTCATATGATGTATTAAAATAATTTGTAAACTTCAGAGTCATATTTCAAATATTAGAATCAAAGCTCATAGGCAGTAGTAGGAGTTTAGCATCACATTCAGTCTGAAACTAGACTTTACCTGTGAATAAATTAAGCTGGTTAATGGTCTAGAAATTTTAGCATCATAGACGTTTAGAGGAGGAAGAAAATACGTTGATTTCTAATAGGTTATTGACATTTTATAGCTGAAGACATACAGAATCAGTAGCTGTGTGGATGGGCCTCTGGTCATGCTCAGTATAGTAAACAAAGATGGAGCTAGCATAGTTCAGAGACAGAAGAGGTAAAACAGGGCATACTAAAAGCCCTAAGAAAGAATATTGGGTACATTGATGAAGACAGAGCTTGAGGGTAAGGTTCAGAGATCATACACTGGCCTGCACGTGTATCCTAAAGTGTCTTAAAATATTATATATCTAGAGAAAAAAAATCAAGTTTTCATTTGGCTTTATTACTATTATTTTTCAATCTTTTATTTATTTGGTACAAGGTCTCGCTATTCAGCTTGGACTCATAGTGATCCTCCTGTCTCAGCCTCCCCAGTGCTGGGATTACAAGCGTGTGCCATCACTCTTAGTTTTGGTGGCCAGCACAACAAGTCCTGGGTTCTGGGGCCAGCATAACATGCAGTACTGGGGATTGAATTCAGGGGCTTATGCTTTTGCCAGGCAGGTGCTTAGACCACAAACTATCTCCCCAACCCTGTCATTTGACTTCAGAGCATTCTTATTCATTATTTTTAGGAAGTAGAGTGGGAAAAAAAGCATTTATAGAGAGTTGGAAGATTTGAATTATGTTCTCATATTTGTCACTAATTGGCACTGGGGGATTTTAAGTTATTTTAGCTTTTCCATGTTCCCTAAACTTTACCAGATTATCACAAGTATAAAAACTTGAACTAATGTAAAATTACATATAACTATATATTACGTGTTATTGTAGGGAAACTATTTAAACAGAAATGTCTGATTTTTTATTTCAGTACCTAGGATTTAACTCAGGACCTTGAGCTTGCCAGGCAATGTCTGATGTTTTTGAATAAGCATGTATTAGTTAAAGATCCTGTCACTGAGACTCTATACCCAATATGAGCAACTTAAAAGATTTAATTGGGCCGGCAAAATAGCTCAGCAGACTAAGCACCTGTGCTGGTAAGCTCGGGGACCAGGGTTAGATCCCTGGTCCTTCATGCCCTGCCTGCCCCAGCCCCGGGCTGTGCAGAACTAGTGACCACATGTGGGTATCATGGTGTATGCCCGTAATCCCAGTACTGGGGAGGCTGAAACGGGAGGGTCAGTATGAGTCCAAGTTGTGTAGTGAGACCCTGTACCAAATACATAAATTAAAAAAAAAAGATTTAATTTAGCTCAGGTTTCGGGAGCTTCAGTGCATGGTTGGCAGGCTTCGTTCAGGAGCACGGCAGAAGGGCGTGATGCAAGGGCAGGATGTCACAGAGCTGCGTAGGTCATGGCGACGGTGAAGCACAGCAAGGGAATGGAGATAGACAGGGACTGGCCAAAGGCCATGGGAGCAAATCAGCTCATGCTTCCACAGCCCACCCAGACTCACCCAGGGGTGTGTTTTGTTAATCTGGTAAGCATTTCTTGACTTAATGAACTTGACCCATCAGTACTGACAGTCAAAACAGTCTTTTGTGACATCTGAGCTCTCATCCAGGCAGTGCTAAGATGGCCCTTAAATTAAAACACTAAGCAATATATTTTTAATTTTATATTTGCTTTAATACTATTCATTTTCTTACATTCTCAGTGTTTATCCAACAGAGTAGGCGGTAGATTTTATAGTATTAAAATATGTTTGATTATCAGGTTAATAATATCCCTTAGTTATTGCAGACTGATCAAGTCCACAAATCTCCCAAAGGAGGGTACAGTGAAAGCTAAATAAAAACAGGCAAATGGATTGACTTCAGTGCTCTGGGGGGATCAGAGGCCTCTTATAGACTTCCAGGTTCTGTTTGGGCCAAGACCAAGATCTACTCTGTGTGGCCCATATTCATTCAGTCATCAGAACAAGGGAGGGGAGCACTCAAGGAGGGTAAGAACTGCTCAAGGACTTCGCCAATTACGGTTTGAAGTTAATCCACCCTGGAGTAGGATGCCAGACACTACAGCCTTTATCTAGTTGAGGTTGGAGCCAGGTGGCCTTGACTGTGACCTTGGATTATCCTTTAATCCTTTCTTGCTTCAGCTGCCCTTACAGGCCTCAGTAGGGACCAGTGACCCACAGAGGTTCACTTACTAAGGGTCTACTGCCCATCTCCAGGCAGGGAGCTCAGGCCTTGGCCAGGCTCCTAAGTACACACGGGAAGTCAGTTGGTAAGTTAAAGTCTTGCTTAGGGCTGCTTCATAGTGCTCTCTATCATCTGATGACAAAAATCCAAGTGAAATAAAACTAACATAAATATTAGCTTTACTTTTCCTCAGGAATACCAAGTGATAGGGGTCATTTTCTAATGGCCCTGGGTCTAAAGCATTACTCAATTTATTCTGGCACTCATGATTTTTTTTTTTTTTATCTGAAAGAGATTCTTTATTCGTAGCCATACAATTGACTATACCTGTAATCTCTGTGTTTTCTTGCTAGTTAAGAAAAATATAGATCCTAGAAATTTAAAACATTGTCAATGTGATAATCAGTACAGATTCACTGGTCTTCTAAATGTTTGTAAAAAATTGCCAAAGCCATGATAAACACAATTATTGCAGCTACATCATTTGAAAAAGTAATATAAATTATGTTGCTAAAGACAAAAACACTGAAATATATAAACATTACAATGTAATACAGCAGTAACTCATAACTATCACAAAAAATTAAATTTAAAACATTGTCAGAGAAATTGGGAAATTTTCATTTTAGAAAAAGATTCTATTTATATACCTCCAACTTTTGTGATATAGTATACAATAAAATGCTTTTAAAAGATATAACATTCAAATGCTTCATTTACACAAATAATATGGTCAATACTAATAAAAGTGATGCCCTTAAGCATGAACTGCTCTGCTAATTGTTATTTCAACATGTTTTCTGAATTTCATCATGTTAAAGATCAATTTAGGGGCCAGGGAGAGGGCTCAGTAGGGGCCAGGGAGATGGCTCAGTAGAATAAGCCCTTGCCTGGCAAGCGCAAGGGTCTGAGTTCAATCCCTGGTTCTTGAAAAATTTAATCCCTGGTTCTTGAAAAAAAAAGATCAATTTAATAAATATTTATTAAAATTCTTATTATCTACAAGCACTACTTATACTCATCACATGAGATTTTGTAAGGTGTTCTACATTAGTCAAAATACAACCAGGAAGCAGAAACCACAATGTAAAGTGAGCAGGTATTGTTCAATACAATAGAATGATGGTTATGGCTATCAATCCCACAGCAGAGGTTTCGAGTAGTGAGGGATTGGTCAGTCAGAAGTAGAGAGAAAGCTAAAGAATATAGGAACAAGGGCCAGCCAAATAGCTCAGCAGATTGAAGTGCCTGCAATAGGGTGCAGGGGCTGGGGGTTCTATCCCCAGGCCTGCCGTGCTGGCCCTGCCCCAGGGCACTCTGAGGCAGCAATTGAGACTGGGTATGGTGACAGGTGCCTATAATTCCAGCATTTGAGAGGCTGAAAACAGGAGGATCACTACAAGTCCGATTTAGTAGCGAGACCCTGAACACGCTGTAGACCTTTCCCTAAAAATACTGAAAAAAAAATACATATATATAGGAACAACAAGTATAGGAGTGGTCACTACGTCCAGATGGTGATAGAATTGCCAATTAAGAAAGGGAAAGGGAGTCCCTCCTACCCAGGTTTAAGATCTGGAACTGACAGGAAAGGGCATAACTATGGCTGGTGAATAGAGAGCAGATGCCAAGGAGCACACTGGTAGAACTCGGCTGTTCATCCTTTGGGTTTCAGGAAAGCTGTTCACAGGCATGTGCCATGCACTACTGTTGGGCGGAGGACATGGTTGTGTACTATGGAATAAAGAAGGTACTACAATGATCCCCTGATGGAAGAGCTTGCTCCTGGAGGGCTGTACACACAGGAACTCCTTCTGTGGATGTGTTGGAGCTGAGAGAGAAACCCTTCCCTCCTCTAGTATTGTTCAAAGCAGAAAGATTTAAAGGGCACAACTCTATTTGCCCAAAGTGAGCAACAGAGGTTAAATATGAGACATTAAATCAACAAATAGATAACAGGGATATTTTCAACAGTTCTGAGACGTAGGTCATGCAATTATTTCCTTTACAGGAGGAGTAGGAGTAACAGAGCCAGAATGTGAACTCTGGCATTTTACCTCCAGAGTCTGCCTTGAATCATTTCACACATGGCCTTTCTGTGCACTTCACAACTTGTGCTGTGTCATCTTGCACAAGTCCCTTGAGAGTTCACCTTAACTATTTCTGCATTTATAAACACCATGTAAAACTCTGGATATTTTTTGAGTTTCCATGTTGCTTTTCTTTTTTTTATGACTCTTCTGCTTGCTTTTCATGATTTTTTCAATTTCTGTTCAAATCATGTGTCCAAATCAAACTTTAAATCTACTTGCTTTTCCCACTTCCAGTCCTTTCATATATGGGAAGCCTGTGGATTCTCTATATGCCATTTTCTGAGTCTTACTTGCTCTCCACTGCATCATACAAATTCGGAGTTGTAGGACTGCGAACACAGCCCGTCTGCTGCCCTCTCCAAGTCCCTCTCATCAACGCTGTCACACATCAGTCTTCGCGAGGACTGCCCCATCACATCGCCATTGCCCTCAGTATTCCCCAGTGCCTTCTCCTGCTGCACTCCATTAACACCGTTCCCTCAGAGCAGCCTCAGAGCCCTCCTCATTAGGATCTTAATTAGACAGCTTTCTAGCCCCAACGCTCCTCTCTTCCACGAGTGCATCTGTCCCTCACTTGCTTCAGCTCTGCATTTGACCAGAAGCTCTTCTTCCCGGCAGCCCGTGTCCCATCTTGAACACCTCAGAATCATCTTGGATGCCCTTCCTTCCACAAACCCTTTCCTATTTTCAAACTTTTTTTTTAATCGTTGAAACTCTAGAGTGCTATATGCTTCTCATTCCACAGCTTGCCTTACAAGACAGTAGTATGTATCATGATTTTCACCCTAATAGATCATAAGTTTCTTGAAGATAGGATATTTTATTAGCCATTCATTCATTAATTTATTCACTCCCTCACTCCCTCCCTCACTCATGTAGTTATGTTCATATTTCCTTCATTCCAAAAGGCCACCAAAATAGGTTTCAAAGTGTAGACTGTAATCAAGCTCATAGGCTCAATTAGATGTACTTAGCATGAAGTTTTCTTAGAAAAGTTATAGAGCTGAAAATGTTATCTATCTATCTATCTATCTATCTATCTATCTATCTATCTATCTATCATCTATCTATCTACCTACCTATCTATCTGGATCGTAGAGGCTATGGCCAGTTGGGTGAAGTTTCTATCTCTTAGTCATTGCTAGGATGTGTTTTTGTTTTGAGCTTAACAGTCAATGAGTACAGAGCAAGTTGTGTCAGAGAAGTCACAAGCTCTGGTCCCTTAGTGCTGCAGTTTGAATGCTTGTATCCCACACAGCCAAAATTCATACATGGAGATCCTAATGTGATAGTATTAGGAGTTGGGTACATTTGGGAAGCAATTAGGTTATAAGGATGGACTCCTCAACAGGAGGGAGAAGGAGATTATTAGAGAGAGAGAGAGAGAGAGAGAGAGAGAGAGAGAGAGAGAGAGAGAGA
>NW_004524810.1:2123681-2142952 GCF_000260255.1 Octodon degus
CAGGGTCTCACAACACAGCTCGGACTCATAGTGACTCTCCTGTTTTCAGCCTCCCAAGTGCTGGGATTACAGGCACGTGCCACCACGCCCAGTCTCAATCGCTGTCTGAGTGTGCCCCGGGGGTGGGGCTGGCACAGCATGCTGGGGATCGAACCCTGGCCCCTGCAGGTATTTTAGTCCACTGAGCTATCTGGATGCCCCAAATAAATGGTTTTTAAGTCAACTAGGAGGCAAATCATTACAGAAGGACCAAGAGTTTGGAAGTGAAAGAAGAGATTATCAATCAATAAAACACATGCAAAGCATTTAGATCAGATCCTGCTGCTAATACCTGGTATCCACCATGATGACGACATTAAGACACAGTGGGCTTATCCTACCAGATGCTTTCAGATGCTGTGAATGATACAAATGCCGGTGTTTACTCTTATTTTGTTGGAAAACTTGGTCAGTAGTACATTAATTCATGTTTTAAATTTATTTAACTTAAACTCCCAAATCACTTATAACCTGAATCTTAGTAGTTTCCTCAATCAAAACAGCAGGATTTTCCTAAGATACTAAATAGGTGTACGTGTTTCATAATCTTCCAAGTTTATTGATTGAAGTTGAAAGCTGTAGCTAGCACACTCCTGAGAGCGCCTCTAGGGAGAGCTACATTTGGAAAGATAGCAGCAGGCTTGTAAATTAGTACAGTTTACCAACCCACAAGCATTTATCACCCTCTCCCCTCCTTACAGAAAGAAGAAGGGAAATAAGCAGTCTTTCCTCAGTGTCTCCTGCCTCATGATTTGCTTGGCATAAATTGCTACCTGCCTCGTGGCTGGACAGTTAGCTAATTTAAAGGCTGAATGAGAAACCTCTGAGAACAGCTGAATGTCCTATTGAAGTATATGGCCAGTCAATAGGGAAAAAGAGGATAAGCCGATTAATGATGAAATCAGGGACACCCTTTGAAAAGAATCTTTAGGCTTTGCCAAGCTGATTTAAGTGGCTTTCATGTCTCGGGTAACCTGGTGTCTAGCCAATATTTTTTATTTCAACTTTAGACAGGTCTCAGTATATCATTATTAAATCATGTCTGATACCCCTTTCAGTGGAATGATTTTCAAATAATGGTGACTTAATTTCTGCCATTATACATTTAGTTGTCTCCTTACTTGTGCGAAGGACTTATAATTAACTGCTTTTCTTCTAGGCATTGAAATCAATAACAATACAGGCATATTGGCTCACAAACTCAACTTGACTGTGAAGGATGTGTGAAGTTAGTGGTTGGCAATGATAGGTCATACCTTTGAGCTTCATGTAAAATAGAAAGATAATAATATTTATACCCTCACAGGGTGATTTCCCAGAATTAAAGGAAGCAAATATCTGCTGTCGACATCTGAAAAACTCTGCACAGCGCCTGCCACAGTGAGAACTGTGTTATTGTTCAGAGGCCTCTATGGCTCGGAGTGAGGAGAGAGGAAGCATTTCTCCTTCCATGACTGAGTACTGTGGATGGAGTGCGAGCCAGACGAAAATAAATCACCTTTCACTTCGAACAGCTGATATTTCCTCAGTCTATTGTTTTCTAAATGTCTAGAACTTGTGGCCTGGAGGTCAGGGGTTCTGCCTGTTCCTTTTAGAACCAGTGTGTGGCCCTTGTGCTCTACTGGGTCCAGGTTCTATCAGTGTAAGTTCACAAATGAACACACAGTGCAGTGACATGAAGCCTTTTCATTGGTTTGCTCAACTCTCTGTGGGAGGAAGAAGTCTGGATGTTTATAAAGGAAAAGTATTGGTCTGAAGCTGTTAACAGCATGTCTGTGGTCATTTGGGATGGAGTGACATGAAAGAGAAAAGGAACAGATTTATGGCCCAAAAGAAAACTGATTTTTACAACACAGTTTCTTGTAACACAATGCAAAAAGGGATATTTGTAAGAGCAATACCATATTTGAGGTTATTACTTTGTTTTGGATAACCACATTTCCCTTAAGTGACTATGAAGCCTTACAAAACAAAAATTAAAGCACTTACTAAAGATATCCATTAATGTGTAACTGCTGAGTTTACTGCTTACTAGCTTGACAAGAATGGCAAAAGCTACATGTATTCTTTAAAAATTAAAAAGTTGATTCCACAGGGTTATTGAAAAATCTGCATCATAATGATTTTATATTACAAGTTATAAGTGGAATTAATTTGGGAAGTTGTATAACATAAATAGCTTGATTGCACATTGATAAGTGTGTTGTGGTGTCTAGAATAAACACCCTGTTTTGAGTAGCAAATTCAGTTCTCAAAGACACTTCCAGTTATGTCTTGTCACAGAGACTATTGTGTGGGAAATCCTAATCTCAAACTTTGCAGTGTGGACTATGCAGCTATTCTTGGGGAGAACTCAAGCTGGGCTCTCTCAAGATGCCTGGGCAGTTTTGTACACACGGAAGCCCAGGTGAGCGTCGAGTGGGGCTGAAATCCAATGCGACACAGAGTCTGTTGAGTAGGCCCAAAGAAAATCTTGTGATCATTTTTTCCTATTTGGCCTGAAAAAAGCTATTTATTAGTGATTTCTGAATATAACCATGATAACAATCCCTAATGTTTATCCCAGTACACAAATATTAGGTGAAATACTTTCACACATATTAAAGCACATGAAGTTCCCAACTACCTTTCTGGGGTAACTATAGCCCCCTCATGTCACAGAGAGCAAAATGGAGGCTCAGAAAAGTTAAGGTATTTGTTGGTGGGCTGTATTTTGCCCATACAATCTCACCATTCACGTCTGAAATGTAAAACTGCATGGAGAAGTATTAATACTTTGAAATGTTTTGAATTGTAGTAATTAAGGAAATACATTTGATATAAAGAGGATGAGAATTATGAGAATGAAGGGATGCAAATCCTGTTTCATTTTGGAGAATAATAGACTTATATACTTGTAGTGTGTAGGGACACATGATGTAGAAAATTCTTATATATGCATATGTTCATATGTGTTTGTATTTATACAGCATTAATTTTTGTTTTAGATCTGTTACATGTTTGCAGTGAAGGAATGGTATGCATTTAAGGTACTTGTTATTCTTCACAGAAGATAAATTTTCTCAGAAGAGACACCTGCTTCTTCTCCAACAATCCTTTTAAGTTTCAACTTCTGAACTTTTCCATTGGAAGACTCCATTTATTTTGTCATAGGTGCTTGGGGAATAAGTACCTTTAGTATGCTTTTACTGGGCTAATTTCTTTGATCCTCTGACCTTCGATCAATAAAGGAGAGACTAAACTTTTGAAACTGCAAATAAACCTTATTTTGGGTAGAACGATGGGACTTAAACTAGAATTAAAAAAGAATATGACTTGAACTAAAACGTTAAGGAAGACTTCTGAATAGACAATGTGTTCTCTATACCATAAAAGAATCACTGTGACCTTTAATGATAATAAATAACATGAAGCCTTATTCAGTGCTCCATTTGAGAACTCCAGCTGTATCGCCAGACATGGTGCTGGTGCACTGATTGCTGATAAGTTCCGTCTTTTATTCTCTAGAGGTTACAGATCTTGAGACAGAGGCTAGCACCCATAACTTTGCATTTTCCTTCCTAAGTGTGGAAACTCTCCTGTCTACAAATATTGTCATGGCTTTTAATTTCTGCTTTCTGGTGCAAGTGGCCTTGGTTCCAATAGTGTCTGGCAAATGGCCCCTTCCCTCAGATGTGAGGTCATTATGTACGTTGAGATTGATCCTTCATTGAACTAGAGACCTTGAAATGTCTCCTTCCCTTCATACAGAGTAGAAATGATCAGGATTATGTTAGAACAAAAGAAGAAGCAGCATAGTGAACCCAGAACTTGTGGCCTGCGCATCACCATGGGCTGTGTGTCAGCACCAGCGTAACACAGCTAATAGCAGTTATTTCTATTCTGCTGGTAAACTGGGTTCTTAGCTTTAAATCATCACAAGCAGATTTGTAGACCCTACTGAAGATTCTGACATAGTTTTAGTCCTGGTGCAGGCAGATTCATTGTAACATCATCTGAGGGAATTAACTGATGGAATATTTCCTGTTTCCAAGGTTGACTGAAAGATAGCAGACACCAGCAGGTTCTGACAAGGCAGGAATGGGTGACCCTATCCTGGCAGCTCTGGCCCTTGGAGTCCAGCCAGGGCAGGCTCAGAGAGGAGTCTCACTGCAGCTGCAGATGCCAAGGCTCAAGATGCATAATACTGAGCTTGGCAGCTGCCAAACTGGCCCCCTGAGTGTCCAAATGAGTTGGCTCTTTTGAAGGAGGTGACAGGAAGGAACCAGAGGGATTGCCATGGTTTCTGTCCAAACATAGCTTTAAACGGAAGCCAAGAAAACATTGCCCTTTGGCCATACTTTAAGATGTGCAAAGAATTGTACAATAAGCTTATTCCATTGTAATGTTGTGGGGGATTGTGTGTTAAACTGTTTTTATTTTTTGTAATTCATTTTGGCTTTTAAAAGCCTTTATTCAATCAATTGATATTAATTTATTAATGCCTACTGTATGATGACTGATGAGAAGGCTGAAGGATATAAGATGAATGTAGGTGACAGATCTAGGCCTTTTGAAACAGTTTTCCTAGAAGTAAATAAGAACAGTGGGGCTCACCAACCCCAGCTTATTCCCTTTCAATAGAGGAAAATTTGTGAGGGTACTTATATGGACTTTATTATGATGAATTTATTTCAGAATTAGTAAAATATACTACATAGTTTTATTTGAATAATCTTGTTAGTTTCACAGTTTCGAACTGTAGGTTGAAATTGTTTTTATACAAATATGCATTTCCTGACATTTTAGGGTTAATCAAATATCTGAAAATAAATTAAAAAATTAATGTTTCTTATTAGTTTTAAAAGAATGTAGATCATATCTAATTTATACCATTGGTAATGTACATAGCAATGAAGTATTTTTTCCTCAAATGCAAAATCTATTTGACCATTTATGTACACAGTAGGATATTGTCACTGTTGACCAGCTTTGTGTGCCATTCAGATTTCTTAGTGGGAAACTAAGTGTATTTGTCAGGTTTCTGGTATTGTGACAAAATGCCTGAGATATCAACTTATAAACATGAAAGGTTATTTTGGTTTATAGATTTGGAGGTTTCAGTGCTTGAATAGCTAGCCTTGATTGGCAGATTGATGTCTCGTGTTTCCCTTTGAGGAGACTCTTCCAATAACCTACAATACACCACTATTTCCCACCCCTCAAAGGTTCCTACTGCCCAATAGAAACATGTTGGGAACTAACCATTTAACACATGGGATTCAGAACAATCAAGATCCAAAATATAGCTCTTAATTAGAATTGTAACTGCAATCCCAGAAGCAGTATTTTTATTTAGAAATATTAAATGTGAGCAACTTCTGGAACATGTGGTGCTTTACTATCTAGTGGTCCTTAATGCTTCATTAAGATGAGGATGCTTAGTATTGGCCTTCATTCTTCCCAAGGACCTTGAAGAAATATTCTTTTGGTGACTAGACAGTGAGTGCAAGAATTGCTGAACAAGATGTATATAGAAGACACTAGGAGAAGGAGGGGAGAGGATCCTGAGCCCAAGAAATGGGGGTGACTTCTTGGGATGGTCACTCTTTGAGCTGGATCAAAGCAGTGGCGTAGGAGCTCTTGAGGTGGGTGAGGATGTGAGAGAGGATTCTAGATGGGGGAAGCAAAAGCCAGGGGAGTGGAGGAGCAGGATTTGTACTTTCTCAGTTCATTGTAGCCATTCTGAGTCCCATGCACTTTTAAAACTTTAAGGCTATTCTCAGCTCATTTGCAAGCAAAATGTCTTGAAATAATGGGGCTATATCTATTTGTTCCCATTAACATTAGCGTTCCCATCCTCGGTACTGTGTGTACCACCATTCTCCCTGGGAGCTTTACGTAATAGGCAGTGCATGGTCTTCAGTACCTTTCTACAATGGAACAATTCTGAGTTCTCCAATACATTTGCCATGTTTTAGGTAAGCAATTGTGTGCATTTGGGCACTGCAAACACTTTATTATTGTTTTGAGAATAAGAGATATTGGTTTATTTTGTTATTTATTTATTTATTTTGCTTATTTGGTTGTTTCAGGATCTCACTATACAGCTCAGACTCATGGTGATCCTCCTGGTTTCAGCCCTCCCAGCACTGGGATTGTGTGTGTGCACCACCACGCCCGTACTCCGGATGGCTCAACCCACTCTGGGGGCAGGACTGGTGCAACACGTGGTGCCAGGGATCAGATCGCAGTCCCTGTGCCTGCCTAAGCTTGCCTAAGCAGGTGCTTTAGTCTGCTGAGCTATCTTGCCGGGCCAAGAGAATAAGATATTTGAAGATGTAGCATGACAAAGAATGAAAATAGGCAGGGAAGAGTAATTCAGTCTCCTGAGTTCCCTCTGAGCTTCCCACCAATGCTTTCCCAGGAAGCCACCATGACACACGGAGTGTCAGATGTGCCTGTACCTTGCTCCGTGCCTTTGTCTCCATGTTTTAGGGCTGCTGTAATGAAGTGCTACTAATTGGTGTGCTTAAGCAAAAGAAAAGTGTTGTCCTGCAGCCCTGGAAATGAACAGTCTGAAGTCAGGAATGGGCAAGCTGGTCTCTGCTAGGGTCGGGAGGGGTGGTCCGGTGCAACCTGTCTCCTTAGCCTGTGGACGGCCCTGTCTCCTGGTGTCCCCACATTATCCTCCCTCTGCGCATGAGCCTAGGCACAACTTTCCCTTTAATAAACACAGCACTCATCATAGTCTGGGTCTCATCCCAGTGACTTCATCTTTACTTACATCTGCTAAGTTTGTTTCCAAAGAAAGCTGTGATTGGAGGTATTGGGGGTTAAAGCTTTAGTACACATTTTAGTAATTTCTCGTTGTTGCATTACTAGGCTCAGATGCAAATGTTGTTTTTCTTTCATAGCTTCTTTTTCTTTCCAAATCTATTAATCCTTTCACATTCAGAAGACTTACAAATTGTTTGTTATGTTAATGGTAAATGCATTAGTATAAAATATATGTATTTAAAAAAAATCATTAACATCTTTTGCAAGTATGATTCAGAGATTCTGTATAATATGCTTAAAGCTGAACAGCAAATAAGACTTGGGATTCCATCTTTACCTCTTCTACTCCTGTTATGAAGAAGCTTTGGGCTTCCCTTCCCAGCACATTAGAAAATAAGTCAATCCCTGGTACGTCTTGGAGGATAGCGGATAAAACTTGACCTCCTCCAAGTGCTGCTCCTATTGTTGATGGTAGACACTTAAAACTTCTCAGATTTATGTCTCAAAAGGTAGTTCTACCAATTCTGTAGCATTTCAGACTTGACAGCTTGTGAAGTGGGAAGAGCTGTCTCTGGTTGGAACAGCCAGGCCCTGTGCCAGGCAGCCAACGGGAGCTTCGGGGTGCACCCGCTATTAGACTCCCCAGGCGGATGTCCGCCCCATCTCCCACCCCTCGGCTCACCTCTGCTACACTTCAGAAGCTGAATGGAGATGAACACAGATCACATACCCTAAAGGAAGTTCAATTTAGTGCCATATTTTCGTCCATATTTTTAGTGAGTTTAATTCATACAGGCCATATATCCTCTGTTCCATGCAGACGCAGTTGCGTCTTCGGTGCCTTTTCCTCTTCCAAAGAGCATTAAACAGCACTTTGTGGAAGTTGTGTGTGTGTGTGTGTGTGTGTGTGTGTGTGTGTGTGTGTGTGTGCAGTCAGGCACCCAAGAGATGGATAGTGAGGATGAGTGAGAGAAAGAGCCTGGATTGGTTTGCTGTTAACAGAAATACTCTCCAGTTAAAATGACCTTTTAGAAGAATTTTTAATTTAGCTCAGCTGAAAATATTTCCCGTAGGGCTGATTTTGAGCGAGGCAAGCGTCTGCCTTTCTGGGCAGATGTGTCTCTAGGTAGGAGGTGGGAAAAAGAAGAGAAGAGTTCTGCAGAGCTCCCTCCAGTCTGTGTGATTCTGCTTCTTCGTCATCAGTTAATATTTATTGAGTGATAGATCATGCGGCACATGGAGCTGTTTGCTGTTCCCAAGGGCAATATTTTCTTTCCTGCCATGGAGTCCTGGAGAGTTGCTACATTTCACCACTAAGTGGTGGGTACTGGGCAGTTGGTTAAAGGGACTCATTCAGATGTTGTTTATAAAAGTGCTGCCCAGTCTTTGGAATCAAGAAAAATCTTATATGAGTGTATCATTTGTAGCTAAGATGAAGAGGAGTGTATATAGAACACTAAATGGGTAGCTTTCCCCCCTAACAATATAACTTACTCACAAACTCCATTATTACCTTTTAGTGAGGTATTTTAAAGAGCTTTAGATAAGACCTAATGCTTATTCAGAATCATTGTTGGGAAATGTGCTTATTGTAGATATTATTCTCTTCCTCTTTTGACTGTTGAGACAACTGAGGCATTTAACATTTTAATAACATTAGCATACATACAAATGGGTCATGGATCTGTTCACATCAATCCTCCAAGCCACAGCAAATTGAACAAAATACAAAAATTCTCTTGTGCCTGACCCATGGGTTACTCACCTCTACTCTACCATCTTATTTCCATCTAAGGTCTCTCCTCTTTCTTCCTCACCCACACTCCCTGGCCCCTGAAACTTTCCTTCACATCCTCTAATCTCATAACTATGCACAGTACATTGTCTTGTCCATACATAGTCATACTACCAAACCTTTAAGGCTTTTTGTTTTATCTGCAGCACCTATTTGTACTCAGTTCTGCTTGCTTCAGTCTTGAACATGTTTAAGGAGCTGTTCAAGTCCTGCCTATTCTCCAGGCTTTCTCAGATACACCTTCCTTCCTGTCATTTTACACATCCATTTTTCCTCTTCTACCATTACTCATCTTTTGGATCATCTGTTATAACTCTTTCATTATCCCTCCCCCTTTGTCATACTGCATGTTCTTAGAACTTGCTTGTGAGTGTTTAAATATTTCAATCACTTGCTGGGTCTGTGTTGTACACCAGGACATTGGAATTACATCAATAAGCCAATCAGTCAATCAAGAACATTTGTTCTGCTGTCCACTGTCAAATAACAAAACAAACAAATCAAAGAGTATTAAAGTGAGCCTCACAGGGCTATTCGGTAATGTTTTTACTGATGAAGAATTAAATTGCTTTGTATAAAATATTATGGGAAATTCTTATACTATCAGTGGCTCAACGATATCTTGATCTTGCTCAGATTTTTATGAAATTGATCAATAAAAGTAATAGTTTTGGTCTATAATAATGTACAAGCCAAAAGACAATACTTAAGTGGGGGAGATTGTTTTCCCAAGTTATTCTTGCCCATATTATAGATATATCCAGTTGCCAAGAGAGGCAGAATCTTTTGAGTTATAATGCCATTAAGAATTGGAAGGGAGAGAAAGAGAATGAATCTCATTTGTTAGGTTTTTATATCCTTTTTAATATAATAATGAATAACTTGAGATATACTATACTCAGGATACAGGAGTAAAGGGGAAACGGAAAAGATAGACACATTTTTCTTTGTGAGTACAAGTCTAGCTACCTTAGAGGCTTTTGTTTCATGTTATTTTGTATTAAATTAGATGGAATTCATCACTTAATCACTAAGAAAGAAGGTAAAAATAAATTAATGCATTATTAAGCATGCATTGGTTGATCAATTCAGTCTCTCTATTTTTTTTTTTTTTTTAGTATGGGGTCTCACTACATGGCTCATATTCATAGTGATCCTCCTGTTTTCAGCATCCCAAGGGCTGGGATTACAGGTGTGTGCCACCACACCCAATCTCAATTGCCATCTCAGCATCCCTGGGGGCAGGGCCAGCATTCCAGGGACCAAACTGGACTTTCAGTCTCATTAAAGTTACTAAGCACCTTCTTTGTGACACATAAAGAGCTACTAATTATCCAGGAATGACGAAGACAGATGCGCTACTGGTATTCACTGAGCTTGTGAGTTTGTGTGCCTACTAGCAGGTTGGTAGTGGCAATAGTGGAGTGTGGCAAGGTTGTCGTGGGCAGGGGAGGGTAGTGGAAAGCAGGCGTAGAGGGTGACCTCACCTAGACTCAGATGCTCAGCTGAAGGCTATCTATAAATTGGGACCTCAAGGACAAGTGGAGTTAAAATAAGGAGACACATGCTATAAACAGAGGAGAGCAAACATGAGTAACAGAAGGTGCAAGGTGTGAAGATCACTGTGGCCGAGGCAGAGGTCCAGGGACAAAGTCTTGTGCTGCTCCGACGTGAGGTTTATTTTGGCAAGCTCACCTGACGATTGAGGAGTGAGAAATGGATGTGGAGTGGTCCTGGAACACAGGATCTGGCCATTGCTCGTTAAGTTCTGACTGTGAGGGCAAGTGAGCAGATAGTCATGGGGATGCTCAAATTGTTTTTCTTTTAAAAAAAGAACATATTGCTCTGGAATCCTGAGTCCTCCCAGAAGACATCAGAACCCACATTTGTATCTGGGCTGCTGTTTGTAGAAGCACAGCAGAGATCAGGGAGGCAAGAATAACATTTATTTTTTCCTATTCTCTACTTGACATAGTTCTGTTGAGACAGTTCCTACTAATTCCCTGAGATAACATAAAACATGCGTTGAGACGGTCTCAGAGGTGATGCCCGAAGTTGCTGAAGAGTTTGGGAACCTCCTGAGACTGTGTTTTGGTATCCAAAATTGTATTAGATACTCAGTTTCATGTATGTCTGATACCCTAACGCGGTTTCTTTTCATCCTTGCTGTATTTTTCAAACACTAAAATAAGAGGTGCTTAGATATAACAATGCTTAGGTGCTGCATTTATCAGCTGCAAGCTCTGAGATCCATCCTCATGTGAATTATGACAGTCATTTGTACATCGTAGGTGTAGAAATGTGTCATTGGAGTTGAAGTTTGAATATGTCGTTAAGGCTGTAAAGCCATATGAAATTTAAGGAGAATCACACATCATATTTCTTACAATGTCACAACAATGTGCTTTTGCACTACTCTTATTTAATATTGATCTGGATACTTGGTATGTAATATGTTTTGATTCATTGATGGAATGAAGTCCTAATTATAAGTGCCTATCTGTAATCCTGCTATTTGAAACCTGAAGCAGGAGGATTTTCGTGAGTTCAAGGTCAGCCTGAACTATAGAAAACAAACCAACAGATAAACAAACAACAAAAATATCCTCATAGTCAATAACACAGATATTATGTCTCACATTTTCCAGTGTGTTTGCATGTGCGGCTGTCCTAACTCATAAAACTCATAAAAAGAAGAAAGAATGTGTATAGCGGAAGCAGAAGAATTTGTAATGCATATATTTCTTTTCTAGCACCAAATAACTCTCTGTAATACATAGAATTTTGAAACCACCCAAGTTGGTGCCACAATGTTCTTCTTTGTCCTGCTGGAGAGCCATGGGGCAAGTTCTTAAAGTCCCTGCTTCCTCGCCCAAATCTTCCACCCGCTGTCCATTTATTTTCTAAAATGGAGATTAGATGATTTTTATTTGATTGTTTGTACATGTAGTGGAGCATGTATCTTTATGTGGAGAATGGAGTAGAGAGCTTGGCACAGAAGGGCCTTTAGTGGATGTCTTCTCCTCTTTTCTCACTTTTCTCTGTTCTCTTGTACTCCTAAACTATGTAAAGCAAACTCTCCTTAGTATAATCTCATGCATTATTTGTGCAAAGTCAAGCAGCAAATAATATTGAACACTCTAGAAGGGAAAGTTTGCATAAAAATTAACAGTGTAAAGAAAACTTTAGGAAATGAATTAGAATAATTTAAAAACGTTTTCTTAAATGGTGGTGCAAAAGACATAGGCATTAACTAAAGCCGACTCTTCCTATGTAGTGAGGTCCTACAGTTGATTAAGTAATACGTCTTCTGTAATTCTCTTGTTCAAATTCAGAATGTTTTCTCCTTGTTGTTCAATTTAGTCACATTTTTCACAGATTTTCCCTACATTACCAGTGCTATTTTGTTTTCTGCAGTAAGTGCCTTTAAAGTGTAAACATATTTTCTAGGGGCTTCCAGGAAAGAAAAGGAACAGACAATCCAACTAGGGAGCTATAATACAAAAGAAGAACATCTACTGCTTATTTTGTTATGAAATTGAATTGTCAGTGTCCTTATCTTGATAAATTACAAAGCAGCACTTTTTTCCTGTGCCTCTTTTTATTTTTCTCTGTGTGTGTTGGTTAAAAGCCAGCTGTAGGTTGAAGGATGGAGTTGCAGAAGAAACAAGAAAAAGATTAAAAAAAAAAAAAAAAGCTTACTGAGTTTCTTGGTTGGTTAACATGGAAATGTATTTGTATGTGTGTGTATATATACAAATAATTTTTATTGTACATAAATATTTATTTGTATATATATTTATTTATATACTGTTAGACATGTTCTTGCTTATGGATTTAAATATCAGTTAGAATAAGACATTTATTTATGAGAAAAATCATCTATAAAATGACATCACATGATATCAAGTAGCTGTAGATAATGTTCTGGTGTTGGTTCCCAACTATCTTCATGAAAATGTACATCAGTAAGTATTTGTACAGAAGGGATGCCATATATATATGTGTATATGTATATATAACATATAATATTATATGTTATTATATAAAATATCGAAGTATAGGCCCATTTAAAATGAAAAATTGGGACTGAAAAGCCCCTTGGCTGTGGTGTTACATGACTCTGGTTTAATCTTCCAATCTTTTGTGCTGACCTAGACTAGACGTTCAGAAAATCTATTGTGGGGATCCATCCTCTCTTGTCACTAGCTAGACAACCTAAAAGAATGGGCTTTTTGCAAGTCACTGTCTGACTTTTCTAGGCAATCCAACAATTTCTTTTTAAGGAAAAAAAAAGCAGCATTTGTTTTCCTTCAAAGCATTTTTGTTCTATGATTGAGATGACATAGTTTTTGGACTGCTCCCTGCAGGAAGAGAAGCCAGACGGAAGGCCGCTTTCTCTCAGCTCTGGCAATTATAACAAAGTCATAAAACTCCAGGTAAATGGGAACTCTTTAAACATTTGCAGATATAAATCCGACACAGTAGGAAAGTGACCCAAAGGGAAGTGCTTATTGATCCATTTCCCCCCAAAGCTGTCAGTGACGAATGAACACCATCTAATTTAATAGGAACAGCTCCAAGCCTGCATCCTTGCAGGTGTTCTCACTGGCTTTCCTTGTGTGGCTGCTTGACCATGCTCTCAAAATGTAACCTTTTCAGGCTTGGCTTTCCTTGTCTGTTGAGGGGCCTGGAGTTGTTTTCGCTCAGAGCCTTTCTGTGTGAGGCTGCTTGGAGGATTGTACTGCTGGGTTACGTTGCATTGCAAGCGTGCTTCTCACCAGCTTTGTCACTCCACTTTTTCCTCTGTGGGACCTAGTTCATCCACGCTGGTTTCTTTCTGACCTAGGTACTAAGCAATGAAGTGAGAAGTTTTGAAGTTGGTACGTTCCTGTGTGATTGAGAAAGTAACAAGAAATTGTGACATTCTTGCCACATTCATTTGTCTTAAACTGTACTTTTTTTTTTCTGTAGCTAGACAATGGAGCAAAGAGACTTATTGGCGAGCTGTAACTTGATCAAATACGATGTCTTCCCTGTCAGCCTTAGGAGTAAATTCATCAATAGAGCTTCCTAAGGTGATTCTAGTAAATGTATATGAAGTTCATGCTTGAGAACTCTGTCAGAATACCCAAGGTGGATACGATGTGTACCTTGCACAGATGGATTCTGAAGATTCAAACAAGTCAGACCCACTTGCCACCCAGTCAGCTCCTCTGGTATCTGGTCTCCTGGAGCATGCGGCTTCTCTACCATACTGTGGTGGAGAGCACTAAGGTTCACCTGTGTCTAGATTTCCCTCCCACTTATGAAATATTTGTGAATGTTGCTTCCCCGGCTTCCTCACTGCCAGGTGAGCTGTGTGACTAGCTTTAGCCAATTGTGTGTAAGTAGTTGTGGTGCCTATCACTTTTGTATGGTGGCATTTAAGATCCGAGAAAGCTATATCCATGCTTTCTCTCTCCCCACGGTGGCATCCTTGAAGGTCACGTGTCCATATGGCAGCACAGATGGCCTTAGGTGTCTGATGTATCAAATGATGACCCTGATATCCTTAACTGGACTTTATATGAGTGTGAAACAAACTTTGGAAAGACTATGAAATTGAGATACAGGGATTTTGTGTTTAGAACTACAGCATGATCAGTGCCCAAGTGGAATTTTAAGCAAAAGCATAAGAGTGAAATGTCAGTATAAGACAATGATAGAATATTTGTCCCTAGAAAGGACAATTATTCATCAAAAAAGTATTAAGAGCAATCAATTTCCTCCGAACATGAGAAAACATCATATAAGTGGAAATGATTTAAAGGGCGTAGAAGACTTGGGTGGGAGGACAGAGGCAGGAAGAGAGATGTTTTGGGACACTAGACTGTCACAGCTACATGGAAGAACCATCATGTAAAGAAGCTGAAGGTACAGAAACTTTTTGGGATTAAAATATTGAAAGCTGTATACTTATATATCAACTGGTTATCATTTCAAACTTTAGGGCTTGCATTGCATTTATTACTGTTCTGGGTAAACAGTATCCTGGGGTAGTAGTGGGAATAGAGCAAGATAAGGTGTAATTCAACAGAGACAAGAAGGACTTCTGGGCAACAGAAGGCTCTGTGTGTGTGTGTGTGTGTGTGTGTGTGTGTGTCTGTGTGTGTGTGTGTGTGAGTACAGCTCTAACTCTTGGGTTCACCTTTTTCGTGTAGCTTTCCACAGGTGTCCAGTGTCGAAAGCAAACATATTTTCCTTGTGTAGTGCCTGTAAATCAGTTCTTAAATTCAGTGTGATGCCTAATTATTCTCAACATTGCTAAAAAGTCCCATAGATAATGAATCTAATTTATTTTGTGTAGTTAATATCATTTTATTGAGTATGCATTATTGATTTTATAGAGTGGACAAATCTTGGAGAGACATGTTTATGAATGTGTACCAGTTCTAATACCATTTTTTTTAAAGCAGAAGAGATGCTAGTGAGAGACTTAAAATTCAAGTCCTCATTTTGTAATTGTTAATTTTATTACACTGTCATTTAGATTAATTTCCTTGTGGGTTACAGGAAACTAATTTTCCTAGTTAAAGGCTGAACTGTCAGCTCAAGCATGCTTCTGTAGCCTGTATCTTCCTTAAAAACCAAAACAGATCTGTTGTTATTTGGCATTTTCAGGGCCAGGATCTAGCTTCACCTCAAGTTTTTGGTGGAGATGGTGATTACAGCTGAGCACAAAGGCCCACAGGTTCTGCATTGGGCACTTCAGGTTTCCGTGGAGAGTGTTACAATGCGCACAGAGTATTGGCTTCTAAGGTAGTTGGAGCTGTACTCTAGTCCCACCTTTGTCACATATTAGCTGTGTGACTTTGGACGATTCAACACTCTATGCTTGTGTTTCCTCATCTGTAAAATGGGAAAAAATGTAAAGATGGTAGCTGTGAGACTTGCTGGATGCCGTGGCTCGTACCGGAAGATGACAGGCACTCAGTGTGACTGTTGGGTGAATGACGATAATGAACCACATTGGCCAGGGCTACCCTGCCTACATCTTCCCGAGTTAAGCTGAAGAATCTGCTGTTCCCTCTCACATTAGGGTATTGTAGTAACAGCACAATCCAAATTCCCTAATTTGTGGAGGTGCTGCTAATCTGACCTCTGATGGCCACTCTATCTTGAGGTCAGAGTCTATGCAACCAAGGTATCACTGTATGAAAATTCTTAACTATTATTTTTTCTTTTCAAAGGCATATGAAGATGACTGGAGGATCTAATAAATTTCCACTATACACATACCACTTAATGAGAATTAAGTACAATTTATTCCACACTAGCATTTCAAAATCTATTCTCTGGGAACCCTAATTATTTGCCAGGCTCTAAATTTCTTAGAAGGAAAACAAAAGAATTCTAAGAATTAAATCCACTTGGGCAAATGAGTTAAATAATGTTCCTTTGAGTTTATTGTTGTTCAGAGATTTTTAAACATTATTTCAGAGTAAGAAGTGCTAAGAGAGCTGATACAGGTAGTCATTCGACAAGTACTTGGGTGAGTGGATAAGTAATTGGTCAAGTTAAGTATAGACTGCCTTTGTAGATTCTTCATCAGGCTCTGCTGACTACTCACCCTTTGCTTACTCCTGCCCGTGATCCTGGCTATAATTGGTTTTTCTCCATCACCTATATGTTTTTATGGCTCTGAAGGCACCTGTCCAGAATAACAGGCATGGGAGGAAACACCAATGAGTCATATATTTCTTCTGGTATGATATATATTGAGCAAAACCATTTCCACACTTACCATAGTAGTTAGCTTTCCTCTCAGTGGACACAATATCCAACACCTACGACTCAGGGTAGGGGAGGTTTAATTTGGTTAACAATTTCAGTGTACAGGGTTGGCTGGCTCCCAGATAGGAATATCATACAGAAGGGAGTGGCAGAACAAAGCTGCTTAGGCCATGGCAGCTGGGAAGCAGAGGAGGGGACCAGTTCCAGAGAGACTAGGGTGGGGAACCTGATGTAGTCCCAAGGTGAACCTCCATGACCCACCCCCACCCCCACCCAGAGGCATGCTCAATCAATAACACACTGGGTGAATCCAGAGTGAATCAAGCTGACCTCATACCCAGAGTGCCACGCTTGTGAATTCTGAAAGAATGGATGTCATACTTTTAATTGGTCTCAGCTAAAACCTTCTTAAAGGATGGATCTTTCTCCTTAGAGGTGCTTGCCTCTCAAGAGAAGCATGCTGGGGCAGAACTTGTCATGGCCTTTCTGCAAGGGCTGCCTCACAGGCTCACCCTCTCACCAAGACTCACACCATCTCAGCAAATCTGGAGAACTCACAGAGCTGTGGTTTATTTCCTATTATTTGCAGAAATAATGGGTGGTTGCTTTAGACAGTGCTAAAATCTCAGCAAAGACAAGGCACAGGCAAAAGCATTATTTTGCTTAGATCCCTGTTACTTAGGTGATGCAGGCTATCACAATTGTTAACTCATTTTTTTTTTTTTTGTAATACCGCTCAAGACCACTATGATGACAGTATCTCATTAGCAATTCCACTACAGTAAGTTCCTCAAAAGATAGTACATGAAACTTAATGGAAATTGGGCTAACAAGTTCTTCCCTCTTTCATTAGTGGCTGGTGAAGTAAATGCCATTAGTTGAAAGAAAATCTATTTCCAGTGGCAGCTTCTTATTGTGTAGAGATTTCAGTTGTATCCATTGTTGCCAGGGATGGGCCATTTATTGATCTGTCACCTCACGTGCACCAGCCCGAGCTGTCAATTTCTTAAATTTATCCAAGGGACTGTAAGCTTTATCTATAGACAAGGTTTGGTTGATAGAAGAAAAAATTAGGCACAGCAAAGCTCAAATGGTCCCTAGGTTCTTGTTATGGGTTGTGTTTAGTTGTCACCTCAAAGCCTCATGCAGTTATGGGGTGGGCTTCTAGGGTTTGTGAATAATTCATGATCCAGTGCTGGGATTATGAGTGTGAGTGCTTCTGGGATTATGGGTGTGTGTGCCACACCCAGCCTGGGGTGGATAGCCTGAATGCAACATAAGGGAGACAGACTTGCTCTCTATTGCCATTATGCTTCCCCTTTGCTCTTTGCTGCTTTCTGCTACCATGAACTTCTGCCCTCTGCCATGTGCCGCTCTGTCTTAGAGCCAGCCAAGTATGGACTGAAACCTCTACTAACTGTGAGATGAAAAAAACAAAACAAAACAAAACAAAAAACCAAAATCAACCTTTCCTTCCTTCATTTTGGGTGTCAGGTATTTTGTCCCAGCAAGGAGAGAAAAGTAACTAAAACAGTTGTCTTTGTTATCTTCTCCTTAGCACATGCAACTGCTATTCCATCTGCAGCATTTTGTCCTTTTAGATGCAAGTAACAGATCTCATTAACAACAATAGTAAGCATGGCTTTGGAATAGACAAGACAAGTCAGACCTGTGGAAACATAAGGACCAAAACCATTAGCTGTGACCAAGGCTTAATTGTTTTATAAATGTGGGAGGGATTAATATAAGTGATCCATACTTTTGGATGGGCCCCACAGGGACATATTTTTATGGATCCAGACTCTAGCAAGACGGAAGATTGATTTATTAGACTCTGGCACCTCCTCCAAATAGCTCATTTATCCAGGGTCTAACCTGAAATTTTCTGACAGATAGCACCTCCTCTTTAAGGCACCCAGCCATCATTATTTAATGTGGCAAAAATGTAGCCACAACTTGATACATTCTCTAGTGGGAGAAGGCACATGGGATGTGGGAGTTGACTGCATTGATTTCGATCCACTGTTAATGGCCCATGACAGGCTAATGATCTCTTCCTCACTGATTGTACAGTGAAAAGATTTTCCTGGGGAAGAGGATTCCTTGGTAGACTAGTTTCTCTGCTTTGGTCTTTGTTTGCAGCTGACAGAAATCACAAGGATGGCTCTTTGACCCAGCTCCAAAAGCACAGTAGCTGCTAGTAAGACAGAGATGAGCTGTGGTGTAAGGAGCAGGTTCATTTATAGAACATAGGCTAGCAATGGGAAGGAAACAAAAACATCTCTTGCAAAGGGCTTTCCTCCTGTGAAGGGCAAGCACAGAAGCCTGTGGCAGTGGCCTGCAAGGTGGCACAGACTGTCCGCTCTCCACAGGACCTGGGCTGCCTGCTGGTGACAGCCCTGTGGGGAGTCTGAGCAGACAGGAGTGCCCACGCAGCCAGGCTTAAGGCTGGACATATTTGTGGTGGATGTAGTGGGATTTAGGTATAACTTTGAATTGCAGAATCATTTTGTTTTTCCAACAGATTGTATCCCACAAGTAAACAGCATGTGCAGACACATGATTTGTTTCCACATGAAATCTGCATAGATGACATCCAAAGCACGGACCATATTGGATCATCTTTGTTTTAAGACTCTTTATCTGAAAATATGCTTAATTTGCATATGAAAAATATGTTCCTTTATGTGGTGATCTTTTTCTCCCTCATTTTCTTTCAAGAAACAGCTCTACATTCTCAATGACAATCAAAGCATAAAGATTTCACTTTGTTGATGAGTAGGAGAGATCTCAGAAAAATTGCACATGCTTACTTAACATTTTTAGTTTTATTTTTTCAAGTTGAAATGTCAGATTTTCCATCCCTGCTGGATCTTTCATTTTTTTTTTTTTTTTTTTTTTT
>NW_004524810.1:2143287-2155811 GCF_000260255.1 Octodon degus
TTGCCAGGGAAGCAATTATTCCACTGAGCCATCTCCCCCTGCCCTCCCTGCTGGATCTTAAAAGGAGAGTAGGGCTTGCAAGACAGAAGAGACGTGTTAGTTTTCCACACAGTTTGTATAGTTCAGGAATTAAGTACACCCTTTTTACTTTTTACTTTTGAATTTTCTTTTAGTTTTATTATTTGCTACAGCATCTTGCCATGCAGCTTGGATTTGTAGTGAACCTCCCATCTCAGCCTCCCCTGTGCTGGGATTACAGGCATGCACTGCCATACTTGGTCTTAGTGGTCAGCTCAGCATGCCTGTGAGCGGGGTGGAGCCAGTGTAGCATGTGTTGCTGGGGATCGAACTCCGGTCCCTGTGCTTGCCTAAGCATGTGCTTAGACCCTCCCCTATTTCTAAAGCTCAAGAATTTAGTATGTGTACACTGGACTTTTAGTTAAGATCTCATTAGGTTAAAATTAAGATGTCATTCAGTCCTAGTGTTCCAGTGTGAGATTAAATGTCACTATTGGTTGAAAGAATTGAGCTTCTTTTTAAAAAGTGGATTTTGTAAATTTTAGGGGTATAGCATGATAGTTTGATGAAGCATGCAGTGTGTTATGATCAAGGGAGTGCAGTTAGCATTATCATTTTCTTCAAGATTTAGTAAAGGTTTTGATTAACATGGAATAGTGGTACATATTTGTGTGGACACAATGTGATGCATTTCAGTTTACATGTATAAAAGTATGTATCAAAGAGATGCTGGCATGTGTATACATAATGTTGTACTATTCACAGTAATTAAGAAGTAGAATCTCCATAGACACCCATCAGTGGATGATATATAGAGAGATAGATATATCCTATATATATGATAGATATAGATTGATATAGCATATATATATCTATCTATCTCTCTATATATCTCCAGTCAGAAATAATGTAAATGATATTCTTCCCTTTCAGAAAAATAGATGGTACTGAAGAATATTAAGTGAACAGAAAGACAAATACCAAATGTTCTGTTCCATATATGGATGTTAAGAAGAAGTTGATTGACAAGTTTAATAGTGCTGATTAGATGCTGGGAAGGCCAAGGGACAGTGGGAAGTTGGAGAAAGTGTATCTGGACACAATTAAATGGCGTTAATAGCTTCTAGTGTTCTACTGAATGGAGGAGGGGACTACAGTTCACAATAACATATTTTATGAATAACTAGAAGAGGAGAATTTGAAGTCTCAAAAAAAAAAAAAAGCAATTGCAAAGATATGGAAATGTGAATTGTCCTGAAATTGTTCCTTGGAGGTCCCATTTCCTTGATGTGACTCTCTTGTCATCAAGCCAAGACAGTGCATTAAATATTTTTTCATAACCAACCATTTTGGATTTCTCCTCTGTCTCCTCTCTCTTTTTCCTCTGCTCTTTTCTTCTATGGATTCATATAATTTAGGATCACCATTTTGAGGCCACAAATTAGTAACTTTATTACACATGCAAAGTCCCTTTTTGCCTAAGATAGCTTATTTGTGGGTAGGGGCATGAAGGGGCCAATATTCCACCTGGGATAGGAAGGCAACAGGGGATTCGAACAGAAAGCGCAGCATGAGTAAAGGTGTGGGTAGGTATACGTGGGGAACTCCAAAGAACTGTGAGCAGGTGTTCATTCTAAAAGTAATCCTGAGGGCAAGTCCACTAGGAAGGAGTTTGGGTGGGAATCTATGCCTGCCAGGATCCATTGCTCGTGGCTAGGAAGAAAGGACACCATGATCAGTACATCATGGGGGTTAAATGGGTTCAAAACCTGTGTCAGGAGCCCTCATCTAAGTGTTCTGCGTGTAATGAAGGTGATGACGTCAACAACACTTGCCTTAGGAGAACAGTATAAAGATTAAGCTTTTAGGACATATTCTTAGATATACTCAGTGTCCAGTACACTTTTAAATTTTCATTATTATCTCCTGTCTATTAGAAAAAAGTGGTCTGGATTAATTCATGTCCAAGTGATGATGCTCGAACTGCTAGCTATGTGGTAGTCTTTTCCTTATGTCCAAATGTCACTTTTAAAAGGGAAGTGATGACCGAGGAGATAGCTCAGTGGCATAAGTGCCTGCCTGGCAAGCGCAAGGCCCCGAGTTCTAGTCCCAGTATCATAAAATGAAAGTGATGTTAATTACTCTAATTACATTAAAAGTAAGTGGACAGTTTTAGAGCATTTTGAAATAATCATTGGTTCATTTTGAAATGTCTGAAGATCTACAGAAAATAATTCTGATTTCTTTTAGACCATTCTTTATCAGAGCGACCCTGTAACTAATAGTAGGAGCCCAGGAAATTTTTCTTTAGCCCATCATTCAATGTTGTGTACAGAAAACTGTCACAAAGTGAATGTTGGGAGGGGACTTATCTCACTGGAGGGCAGAGTGGCTTGGTTGAGTAGAGAGATGGGAAAAGTCAAGCTGTGCCCCACCTTGCCTGTCTCCTGTTAACTTACAGAAAATGCCCCCACACTCACTCAGAGATATTTTCTTTTCTACTACTAATATATTAGAATAATGATATAAAAACAAATGTGGGAAAGCACAAAGCACATCAGACTCACAGTGTAAAATCAGAGTTCTGGGGCTTTACAGTCACAAGTCATGTGTCCTTTTGGTTCTGCTTGTGAATAAGATTAGTTTTGGCAGACCTGTCAGATCCTTTCTTTCTTTAAGATCCTGTGAACTCCACTTCTGGGCTCTCTGGTCTTCATCCATAAAAATAGTACAATCATTCTGGTGGGTCGCAGGTGCTAGAAGAGGTGTGGTTTGAGGCACTGAACGGAAGAAGAGGTTGTAGGGTCCTGCAGCTGACAGTGAAGACTGGGTGGCCAGGGGAGCCTGGGGTGGGGCACAAGAGCGGATGGTGTAGTGAACAAAAAGCTGGTCTTATGAGGAAGAGGAAAGCAAAGGGTACCACACGAGCCTTTTCCCCTCCTCTAGCCTTGCTGACTTCCTATGGCTGGGAGGATCTATTCAGACATCTGGTTTGTACTATAAAGTTACCAGCCTGTTTCCCGGGCTGATTGAACTTGGCTGGTGAAAGCTTTAGCTGTACATGAAGCTAATAGTAATTTATTTGTTTGCAAGCAGGGGCTTAAGTTATATAGATTTTTGAAGTTCATTTAGAGGTAAGGAAGAGGTGTATTTATTCTGAAATGTCTATGATCTCATTTGCCTTAGAAGACAAGTTTGTCTAAGGCCGTATATATCATAGGGGAATTAAAATGGGGGCCAGAGAACATTATTTTCATTTTAGCTCTGGCACCAACCAGAACCTGGGCATTGTGCACCGAATCTGGGTCTCATCCCTTGCTGATGGGGTAACTAATATGGTTTCTGTTAAGAATACATGCTATTAAGCCCCGTACACTGCCAGGTCTAGTATTTCA
Source organism: Octodon degus (assembly GCF_000260255.1). Classification (NCBI taxonomy): domain Eukaryota; kingdom Metazoa; phylum Chordata; class Mammalia; order Rodentia; family Octodontidae; genus Octodon; species Octodon degus. The sequence continues at coordinate 2,146,701 of NW_004524810.1, forward strand.
CTTGGCTAATACTCTGAACTATGAGCCACTATTTTTCTTATCTTTGGCCCAGTACCTGCAAAAAGGAAGCAGTCAATGAATATCAATATAACAAAGATGTGAAAACAAGGGGATAGTGAATTTCAAAATTAATCACTCTATGAAGATTCACAGAAGAATGTTAGATTTTACTTGTTGAGTGCAGCAACAGGTTTTACATGGACAGCAGCATTACAGAAAAATCCTTAATCCATGACATCCCTTCCTATTTGTCAGTGCTACTTCAAATAATGCTTTTTATTTTATTTTTTCTTTTTTCTGAACCAAGGATTGAACTCAGGCCTTTGCACTTGCCAAGCAAGTACTTATTCTACTGAGCTGTCTCCCCAGCATCCCTTCCTATTTGAGTGATGTAGATGATATAATTGTTAGACTTTTATCTTATATCAGAGGTACCTTTCATGACCACCGCATTTGAAACAGAACTCACTCCAATAAAGGGTCTACACTTCATCTTGCTTTACTTTCTATGTAAGCCTTTATTTATATATAGACAAATGCATTTTTATTTGAGTTCTATCTTATCCCACTGACTGGAATGTGTGATCCATGGGAGAAAGCCTTTTGCCTGTTTTTGGTTTTTCTCACTGCTGTAAACTACATTGCTGGAACCCCGTATGGCACACAGTAGGAGCACACAAAAAGATGATGGCTTAATATATTACCTGTGGCAATAACTTTTCTTCAAGGATAGATCTCTTTCCATGTCCTCTGATATTAGTTGAAAGCGCTAATGTATTACATCTATTGTTAAAGCATTAACGGCAATTTTTCTGCGTGACTCCCAGCAAATATCATTACATGGTTGGACCTTATTACCCGGACCGGGAAACTGCTTGTATACAATCCTCGGCTTCCTTAGTGATGGTCACGATAAATGCTTCCCAAATGGAGGTCTCCTCATTTCCAACAGCCACGGAGGTGTCTACGTTAGGAGCGAAACTAGTAATTCTGCTCTGTGCTCCATAAAAAATTAATAGCCATAAAAGTCAAACTGGCTTCTTCACTAGTAAATGAACTTTACAACCCGCTTTAGCTTACAGACTCTTAGTAACCAATATGTAAAAAATGCCAACCAGGGAAAGATATTTTCCTGTTTTATAGGCTTTAAAGAAACCATTTAATTCAATCTGGTACCCAGGCTGAATGTGAAATAGCTCCAAAGCTCTATTGATGGGACAACCCATGATTTAATTAAATCTATGTATCAAGCCATCAAGTGTAAGATAAAAATCAATCACATGCAAACAGACACTTTCAGGCAGGAAAGAAGCTACAGCCCTTTGCTTGCCTCGTGCCCTGCTGGTCTGTTATTAGAGCAATATTCTCATCTGCTATAGTTTTATCTCTTGACATTTTCCTGGAGTCTTCTTTATATAGGTTTCTAAATGAAATTTGCTATTTTTGAGGGTGTGTGATCAGTCCTCTGGAAAATGACAGAAAGTGACTTTCCCAGATAAATCACTACATAGCAAAGAAGCCTCCTCTGGAGCCTGGACTCTGCTTGGAGAACTTGTTTTTTATTTTTATTTTTTAATATATTTAGTACTGGGTCTCACGATGCAGCTCAGATTCTCAGTGATCCGTCTGTTTCCAGCCTCCCCAGTGCTGGGATTACAGGCATGCGCCACCACGCCTAGTCAACCTGGAGAACTTGTTAAGCTTGTGAATGCTTTGGCTCCATTACAGAGATTTTGATTATGCTGATAGTAGTCCCAAATCCGTAATTTGAAAAATAGTGTCATTTGCAGCTGTTGGTAAGAAGCCAGGCTCCATCACTCAACAAATCATGCAGCCTTGGAGAAGACAGCGATCATTTTATGCCTCAGTTTTCTCTTTTGTAATTCAAGCTTATGGATGATGAAGTGTTCTGGATACATTCCCACTCGATCCCACTTTCTAGGACAGTGTAGGAGTAAATGAGGAGTAAGTGAGTATGTGACTTATTTGGCTCAGAGCCTGATAAATACCACCAGCAGCTGATGCTTTCAGAGGGCTTCTGGCCTGAAAGGCACTACATTTAGGGTTTACGTGGACTTCATCTTTTTGTGCTTCCAATTGGTTCTGTTATTTTTATTTATTTATTTTATTTTTTATTTTTGTTTTTAGGGAACAGTCTACAGGGTGTTCAGGGTCTCACTACTAGATTGGATTCATAGTGATTCTGCTGCTTATAGCCTCCCAAGTGCTGGGATTACAGGCGGGGGTCACCATACCCAGTCTCAATCACCATCTCAGTGCACCCCGGGGGTGGGGCTGGCACAGCAGGCCAGGGTATCGAACCCCTGCTTTTAGGCACTTTAATCCACTGAGCTATTTGGCCAGCCCTTCAAATTGGTTCTGTTATTAGGCCGGTCTTACACAATTGGGAAGACAATGTCAAAAAAATTAAGTAATCTATTTTAAGTCCCATGGTGGTGAGATGGTAAAAAACAAAGATAAAGAGACAAGAATTACATTTCTTTTGTAATCAGAACAATTCTTCATCAGAATAAAAAGTGTATTAATTGCAAAGAATGTCACAGCTTTAGCTGTCCATTTCTTCAGCTTGTGGTTCACTGCCAAGCGTACATCCTGGTCACCTCCATGAGGCAGAGAAGAGCTGATCAATATTTTGATGCCAAGGAGGGTGAAGAGAGAATGATGGGAGGGAACATTAAAATAAAAAACAATTTTGTGAGCTCTGTGAGAAGTATGCCTCAGTTCACTGACCTTGAAAATTAACCTAGGATATCCAGAGGACTAAGCTCTGGAATAAACAAACAACATGATAATTCATTTCTAATTTTGACCAAATGTTAGCAGCATATTGTGCTTTCATGAACCCAGAACTAGCTAGTTTAATGAAAAACAACATCAGTTAAGTCATTGAAAAGAAATAAAAATCAATATATATGTGATTTTTAAGATCAATCTATTTTATAGATAGAATTTCTCTACTATACATGAATTTATTGATAACTATATCACTCGACAGAGATGTCACAGCAGTTTCTGAACATGCATTGGTAGCTCAAAGACAGTAAATATGAAAATATCACACTACAAAAAGAAGTGGGATAAGGGAATTTCTGGCATCTTTCAGGGCCACAAAAGAACCACTGGAAATTTTTTGTTTTCTAATGGAGTACTGAAGAAAGACTATCTTATAGTATAAAGAGTCCATTTTCTATCATGTTGGAAACATTTGGGCATAAATAAATTGCACACTGTATGGAATAATCCTTTGTACCAATAATAGTCTCTCAGACACATGGATGCATTAAGCGACTTTGTACTAAGACTTGCTTGGTAGCTAATGGTATAGGAAGCTCTGGAACTGGGATTTTTCAGTCTTTCATATAAAAGAACGATGTCTATAAAGGAAAGAAATGTTAGTGCCAGTTTCTGAGAGATTGGAGAACAAAAGCCTATTATGTATCTGTGTAAATGAAAGGAGAAATATAGTAACACTGTCTTACATTTATAAATTATAACCCTCTCAAATACTGGACATGATTTGGGTCTGTTCGTCATTCTGTTTCTGTCACAATACTATGTGAAGTAGGCATTTTCATCCTTGATTTATGAGCAAGCTAATGCATGATTAAGTCATTATCTTAAAGTTACCAATAAAGTATAAACTGCAATATAGATCAGTGAATCTTATTGGACCTTATTCACACAATATGCTTTGTCTATCTCAGCACTTGACAGGATGGCATAAACGTATCTGTATGAAAAACAAAAGGAAACAAACAAGCAAACAAATAAACAGACACACCCCAGTACTTCGCTTGACTGTTTTGACTCCCTAACATTTACTGTTTAGATGTCCCCGGATCTGTAAAGTATTGTGTTGCAAAAAGTCTAAGTATTTAATGGCAACTTTCCTTTTTTTAAAAAAATTAAATCCAGAAACTTCCACATTGTATTGACCCAATAAAGTTAAAATATGAGTAGATATAGACTCAGTGGAGCAAAGAGTATCTGTGTCAGATTACACATTTAGAGGTAGTTCTATTTTTGACTTGGGTTTAAATGTAGATAGATGTTTTGGGATCAAAGAAGCAATCAGTGGAAATAACAAAGACAAAATTTAGAGATACGTAACAGATACTCATGATTCACTGGGACTTAAAAAAGATTAAAGGATTTTCTAACATAAGCCCTTAATGATATACTATTGATGAGATTTTCTATTAACAAAAGACAGACTGAAAGTAACCTGGATTCTTGTCATGACATGGGCATATACCAACAACGAGAGGAGGGAAAGGCGCTGGGAACAGTGCAAAAGATAAACCCTAACAAGATAAAGACCAGTAAGAAGCCAAGCCTGTGTTCTCACAGTGTTCAGAATCTAGTAGTGGAGGAAAGCGGGGCAGAAAAAAGGAACAAGAGCCCAAACAGATGCCAGAGCAGGTGGTAAAAGTCCAGGAAGGAAAATAAAGCAAGGTCAGAAGAAAAAGACAATCAGTGCTTGGAATGCGCTTTTAAATAGAGTGATCAGACAAGGTCATTTTTGACAAGGAAAATACTCGAATAAATGTAAATCAACTTATAGTCATAGAAAAAGACTGGATGTTTCAAATGTGAGTGGATATGAAAATATTAAGATGATATAATGGCAAAATCACATTGTGTTCATTTTCCTTTGGCCTCAAGTTTTCTCCTGCTGGGAGCTACCCTGCCACCCCCATGGCAGACTCTCCCTTTGCCCAGACAACTCTACTAAATTTTATTTACTCCACAGGATTCAACTTAGATGACCCTTTGCTCAGACAGACCTTTTCTCTTCAGGTCTTCTTAAATGCCTCAGGCTCCCACTTTTGTAAATAGTGATCATTCTTGTAATTATGGCTGGCTATCAAGCTACCCACTGATTCAGTGCTGAGTTCCAGGTGCTCATTTACTTTGCCTTTGTTTTTTCCACCCCTGCAAATGTGGAGCTCTTAGGTAAGAAAATATGAATTTATTTTCCAGTTGGAGTACTGGCCTCTCAAATATAAATGCATATACTAATATAGGATATTTGAAGTTCAGATCTGATCACATCTTGAGGGGGAATAAAGTTGGGTAATAGGAAAGAGATGTCAGAATACTTAGTGGGTTGCCATTGGACTGTGAAGTTCTAACAATGTACTTTGCTGCTCTTGTTCACTGTTCTAAGAAATACCATGTAACACATTCCAGTAACTGAAGCTTTGAATAGTTCTTTTTAAGAGTACATTAATTTAGCCAAGTGCTAGTTGACTAGTGAAGTCAGTTATGCTTTTTACTTGTGAAAGCACTTAATGAGCTCAGGTAAAAACTACAGAAAGGAGATTATTTTGGCCATAGATAGATGTAGTAAAGGAAGGGACATAACTTGGTTTTAAAGATACTCTGTCATGGTCAACAGATCTTGTATTGTAGGGGGTTCCAGAATGGATGAGAAGGGGGCATACAGGAAACTACATTAATGACCTGGACAGGTGAAAATGGCTTAGAGCTGTAGAAGTGTGGAACAAGAAAACGGCACTATATAAGATGTACCTTAGGTGTAAAATCAGCATTTAATTTTTGGATTGGAAAGGGTGAGAGGGAGCTGAAGATGTGTGCTAATTTCTTTGAATAAATTGACTAGCTGGTTTGGGCTGTTTAGCTAGATGGCGGGCAAATGAAACTGAGAGATTCTTTACGGATACTTAACATTTGAGATAGCAAATTGTACATACAATGATATGCTATAGGCCATGCCTACAAATGATAACATTTATTATGGTGTTTCAACCTAATCTCTTGTTTTCTCAAAATAGTTGTGAGCTGTTTCTCAAGGTAGAAGGCTTTCATAGTCACATATGAGCTCCTGTTTTCTGATGTCTCTTAATTAATTGACAGGGTGAGTGAATGGGTGGATGCTGACAGGGACTTCTATATGCCCTCTTCTTTCTCACTAAGCTTTGTCTCTTTTTTTCTCTCATCATTCCATGTGCCAATTTCCTGCATTCTTCATACGGTTACAGTTTAGGGAAAGGCACTAAATGGGAATCACTACATCTGAGTTGTAGCTGTGGGACACGAGGCACTCCAGGTCATATATTCTTAGGCTCAGTTTCTTCATCTGAGAAATGGGGCAATTAAAGTGTCTTGCTACATTTCCTCTCAGCTTGAAAGTTCTATAATTGGTATTTTTTTTCTCTCCAAAATGCATAAATCCAATATATACTTGTACGTTTTATGGTACAGTTATTTTCAAAGGGAGGCAGTTTTAGAAATACCATTAGAGTTTATTAGTTCAACTTATCCATGTGAGGGAAATAGAACTCTGATATACTTCTCTAATTTTAAATAGGATACCAGTGATAACAATGGCACTGGCAAGAAGATTCTTGGAGAATTAAAATTAGATAAAACATGCTAACACTAAACATTCAATAAATGGTGGATTTCATAATGGTCGTTGTTACCTGATGCATGTCACTTACACAAGGCCATCCTTCTAGCAAGTAGCGGAAGTTGGACTACTTGTCTCTTCAAGGGCCAGAAACCTTCCATTCCTTTTTTTAAGCTTCTATACTGATTTCTCTTCCAGGGGTCAGTGAAGATTCAGGCTTTTTCCTATGATGGAAGGATGAGGCATGGAATGGTTGTGCCCATACTTCGCCGTGTGGTACAGCTGTCTACTGGTGGGATGGTGTGGGTGTGGGTGTGGATGCAATGTGTGTCAGGCACTCAACAGTGTTCATGGCATGCATTTATCCATAAACAGCCTGTACCTCATTTCCACCATTTTCCTGTTTGCTAAGTGATAGACATATATGTACTCTTGAAAGAAGATCTGGACATGACCAGCCCTGGTAGGCAAAGATATCAGATCAAAAAGTGCCTTTGGAATTATTATCAGAATCACCCAGTTTAAATGTGACACAGTGACAACTATGTTGAAAACCAAGACAGCAATCTGTATGGATATGAGTGGAAAGATGAAGGGTCATCGAAAGGACATCTCCAGGGGAGATGTGACACTGATCAGTTTGCCAGCGTTTGAAAATTTGAAAAACACTATTAATTGTTGATAGCTGTATGGCACCATCTAGAACATATTAGTTTAAATTCATATAAATCTAAGTACATGAGGCAATTTAAAATGTTTTTTCTTTTTTGTATTTGGAACATGAGTCCGAGCTGCATAGTGGTCCTCCTGTTTTCAGCCTCCCCAGCATTGAGATTACAGGTGTGCACCACCATGCCTGGACTCAATCACTGGCTCAACATGCCTGAGGCAGAGCTGGTGCGGCATGTGGTGTCGAACCTGGTCCCTGAACTTGCCTAAGCTGGTGCTTAGTCCCCTGAGCTATCTTGCCAGCTGCATGAAGCAAATTATTTGAAGAAAATATGGTGAGAAAAATAAACATGAGCAGTGTGCATCAATTGGCTCAGCATCAAGAATATTACACAGTCAACATCACGTAAACAGCAGCTACCTGTGTGGCCCACGATTAAAACTTCGCTGTACTGAAACCACGTGAAGGGCAGCAGTTGAGGGTGCAGCTGCTGAGGTACATTCTCATCTACAGTGAAAAGAGATCAAAGGAAACATGGTAAAGAAAAAGGCAGCATTTATCTTTAGAAACATGGGGCTAGACCGAAGAGGACTTATGAGATTTAGAAACAAAATTGGAGATAAAGCATTTATTATTTAAATTGTCATTAACTTATTTTGTACTATCAATGATTATGTGTCTTCAAACAAATATGTTCTACAATTTTATAAGTAGATACTATGATAAGAGAAGATGTCATCTATTCTTTCACGATAGTTTTATTTTTTATTTTATTTTATTTTATTTTTTAGGGAAGAGTCTACAGGGCGTTCAGGGTCTCACTATTAGGTTGCACTCATAGTGATCTGCCTGCTTACAACCTCCCAAGAGCTGGGATTACAGGTGTGTGTCTCCACGCCCAGTCTCAGTTGCCGTCTTATTGCACCCCTGGGGTCAGGGCCGACACAGCAGGCCGGGGGATTGAACCTCTGGCCCCTGTAGCTGCTTGCAAGTGCTTTAGTCCACTGAGCTATTTGTCAGGCCCTAATGATAATTTTAGCTCATGGAGAGCAAGAACTGAATGTTTTTCATTCTCAGTAACTCTTGGAAATGGACATAAATATGTCAACTAAAATATTTCCACTAATGCTTTAGTTAATAATATTTATTCTTATGAATATATGTAAGATAATAAACCTATGTGGTTTATTTTAAGTAATGGCTTGGATAATTTTTCTTGGATAATTTAACTTAGCAACACAATTGCTTTGATAGGTTCACTTGATTGCTTTGTTTTATATTTTCCAGCAAGTATATAGTATTCTGTTCCACATTAATTTTGTATTTATTAACATACACTCTAATCTTAAAAACAATGTGTTATTGATTTGGGGGAAGGAAATAAGTGCTGCCACAGTATAATCATAGACTCACCTGCAAAGAAATTAAAAATATTAAATTTGCCTCCCACCTTTATTCATTCAGAATGTCTCTCTAATACCAGGGGGAAGTTGGGTGGCTCATACCAAAATAGGAGAGAATGTAGTGTAGTTATGTGGAAATATTCCCTAGATTGGTGATCTTAGGACCTGTGTGAGGTCTGTCTCTTCAGTCTATCATTGCCATGGGTACAGTAACAGCTAATATTCTTTCATGAAGTTTAAAAATAAAATTAATGGCATTGGATCAAGAACATTTTAGGCCTTTTAATATGAAGTCATTCACATGATCTAAGGCTTCTACTTCTAGAAAAAGTGAAGCAACAGAGGCCAAATGGAGCAATAAAAAGTCAACAAATGTGGAACAAGAAGTTTGGCTCCCTAGAGAAAGCACAGGAAAGGGTAAATAGAATCTGAAAGGTACAGTGGATACCGTGAGAGGGAAAGAAGCTGTTCGAAGGCAGGAACAACTGGGACAAGAGAAAGGAGAAAAGAAAGAAGGGAGGAAGGGAAAAAGAAATACATATTATATATACGCAGGACAGCTTGGATAATTGTACTGTTGATTTCTGCTGGTTTACAGACAGGAGCAGTTGATGTTTAATCTATTCATCCTCTGTCCTTTT
>NW_004524810.1:2156022-2157495 GCF_000260255.1 Octodon degus
TTTATTTATTTATTTTTTTTTTGTGGAACTGGGGATTGAACTCAGGCCCTTGTGCTTGCCAGAGAAGTGCTTATTCCACTGAGCCATCTCCCCAGCCCTATTTTTTATATTCTCTTAAAAAATAAACAAGAACTTTGGAGACATTGAACTTCAGACACTGAAAGACTGATCTCTGGAGTAGGGAAATAAGCCAGTTCTGCCTCTCTGTTTCACCATTCTGTGGTCTGCAGAGAATTTGCCGGCTACTGTGCTGAAAGCAGGGACTCAGTACCACCCGGTGGGCTCCTGCGATGGGGATACGAGCTAAGGTGATGAAAACTCGCATGCACACACATACTTCTGCATCCTTGAAAGGAGGCAGATGCGCACATGAACATTCCAAAGATCTGCTGAGGGTCTCTCTTGATTCAGTGGAGTAGTGGTGCGCATGGGCATTGGAGAAGTTGACTAGCCTCGAGGAGGAATGAGTTGGATGTATGACAGGCGGCCATATTAGCAGTCAACACTAGAAAACTGCTTGATTCATTGTTGTACAGTGTAAAGGCTCTCACTTCAATTCAGTACCACAAAAACGAAGCAGCAAAAAATAACAACCAAAAATCCATCAAAACACATTTCAGTCAAAGTTTACATTGGGTTCAAACATTCTTGACCTATTTTTCCTAATGTAGTTGTCTTTTTGGAGTAAATTTTTCATGGTGGTTCTGACATATCTATCACAGCTATAGTCTCTCTCTCTCTCTCTCTCTCTCTCTCTCTCTCTCTCTCTCTCTCTCTCTCCTCTCTCTCTCTCTCTCTCTCTCTCTCTCTCTCTCCCTCTCTATCATCGATCTACAATCTGTCTCTTTCTGTCTGTCTGTCTGTCTGTCTGTCTGTCTGTCTCTCTCTCTCTTCATCTGTCTAATCTATTTCACTATCTGTTAATTCTGCTCAATGAAAATATAGACCTCCAGTTACCTCCTAGCAAATCCCACATTTAAGACTCCAAATAGATTGCGTTTTTTGACACTATCTTGTTTTCCAAACTACTTCTGTTCAAGCTCTCCCTTCCTTGTGCTCGACTTTCCCTCAGTTATTTTGTTAACCTGCTAGTTATAGTGAACTCTGAGCTCCTGTAGAATTTCATGTGTAAGTAAGATGAAAACAGTGTAGCACAAGTTCTTATTCATTGATATTTTAATTCAACAAGATTTAAACTATCCTATCTATACTTGTGATGGTTGCAACAATTCAGGTTTTGGGCCAAATCCTTAATTACCTGGGATTGAGACTCAGAAATTTGTATTTGCTCAAAATTCCCAAAATACCTTGATAGAATGACACCATCTTGTTAATTTAGTTTGATGTGTACACAAGTTTAACTTTTCCTTTCGTTAGGAGGTAGCATGTTAAATATATAACAAATGCTTAACAAATGCTCATCAACTTCTGACATGGTGCAGTTAAGCATTTTGAATCTTCACGTCTCAATTA
>NW_004524810.1:2157595-2169097 GCF_000260255.1 Octodon degus
GGGGATTGAACTCAGATCCTTGCGTTTGCCAGTCAAGCGCTTATCCTACTGAGCCATCTCCCCAGCCCCTCAATTAGGTTTTTAAAAATATGAATGATTACCTAACCAGATGTCTTCATTTAAAGTTTCTTTCTACACTTTCAACTTGCTTTTCACTTGAGTAATAGTATTTTAGAAGTGGAAGAGACCTCTGGAATGAATTTAACATCATTCTCTCATTTTTCCATGAAGCAGTTGAGGGCATGTAAGTTTAAAGGACTTAGATAAGTTCATGCAGTTAATTAGTGAGGAAGGTACTTTTACAGAAGCCAATTTGCCAGGCTTCCAAAACTAGTGTTTCTTGCTGCTTCACTTGTTGTCTTTCAGTAAGAAATCTGCCTGTGTAGACATGTGTGAGAAAAATTCAAATAATATGTTTGTCAATGTTAAGTGATTGCAAACTTCACATGGGATAAAGAACAGCTTTAGCTTGTTTGCTGTGCATAATTTTGTGTTCAAGAGTTCTTTATGGAGAGGACTGTCTTGTGCACTGTAGAAACTTGAGGAGGATCCCTGGCCTCTGAATCGCTTTCTACCAGGAGAGCCCTCCTTCCAGAGACCTGCTGACCTGAAGCGTCTTTAGAGACTGCCAAGTGTTTCCTGGAATACAGACTCACTCTGACTGAACGCCTCTACTTTATACAGACAAGGACACAGATCATAAGTTCTTGAAAAAAACTCAAACAGGGTTTGTACATTAGACGGTGCTTTGTGCTCATCTAAAGACACTACATGCATATATTATAATCAATTGAATAGTGAATTCAGGAATGCAGTACATTTTAATGTAGGGTGTAGTTGGAGATATGATGGTGTGATTTAGATGTTTTATGGCTTTTTATTTATATGATTTTTGTTATGCACTTTAAAATTTTTATTTCTCAGTACTACAGCACCTGCTACTTCTTTAAGTGAAGAATTATGATATGGTAAAAAGAGTGGTTTTCTTCATCGATAAACCAATGTGTATCTATGCCAGACACGGACCATTTATTTTGTGGATCTTTCAAAATTCAAGAAAAATTAGGCAGATATGCTCTTTGGAAAGTGTAAACATGTAGTGTGCAACACCGGATCCTTTTTGCTTCTTTTTTCCTTTGGATGTAGGATCTCGGTGAAGTTCATTCGACCACTTCAGTCAAGCCTGACCTTAACAGCATAATTTCTTAGTGGTTTCTGTTCATCTTTTCAGCAGTGCTGAGGAGAAAAGCATCTTTCTGTTCTCACAGAATAGGGAAGAAAATCTGAAGGTTAAGAGATGAGCAACAACAAAACATCAAACAGAGACCAGAGCGACATTTTTTTTCAGGGTTGTTATAGGTGCAAAAAAGAAGAATTACTGCTAAATAAAGTTTTTTTTTTTTTTTTTTTTTTTTAAATTGCTAGGATTATTTTTTTTTTTTTTTTTTCTCCAAGTGTAGCTTGTGTGACAGAAGCAGTACGTGGCGTGGAGTTCGGAGGCAGTGGCAACATCAGTCCCAGCAACCCCTCTGCCACTCGGGCACTTTCTGATCTTGGGATCATTTCTGTCTCTCTGTTAACCACAGCACTGAACTAGATGATCTCTAACATTTATGCGTTGCACATCTAGAGTACAAATTCTAATTGTTCATGCTGCTCAGCATAAAATCCTTTTATGCTGAAAGACAGAAAATAGTAGTAGAGAAATACCTCAGGCAATAACATACACTTCATTGGAGTAAACTGCCCTCTTCTAGAGTTGAATGTGGCATTTTACTTGGGGGACTCACATAGACCTCAATACACAATGGCTCTAATTAAAGTAAAACGAAATATTAACCTCCAAATGATTTTCTTGTCTTCTATGGTTGAAAAACATATTGTATTTTCTCTTAACAATACTCAGCTTACTTAGGGCAATTTGTGGTTTAATGTTTAAAGGAAACATTCAGCTATTATAATATTGATGATTTTCATAATTAAATTGTAGAAATTATAAATACCGACTGCTTAGACTGTGATTAGCTTATTAACAAGCATAAAGAGAGTTACAGATTCTAGATTGAGAGTTTTCTATCATTTGTCTTGCTTAATCTATGGTGTTAACGCCGTCAGCCCTTAACACAATTATATCAAGCTTTCATACAAATTTGCTCCTGGCCAAAATCTGACATAGGTAGTCATTGTCTGGGTTTAATTGTGTTGATGAACAAAAAGTCACATTTTTTTTTTTTTTTTTTTGCTTGTGAGCATATAGGCTAAATGCTCACAATAGAGAGGCCAGCTGTTGCCCTTTAGATTTAACATAAAGATTTTAACAGAAGTTCAGGAATCTTTTGATGCCAGCTAATTACGATATCAGCAATTATGCATCTTGTAAATTTTCTCTTGGATTAGTCATATATATATATCTATATTATATATAGATATGTAATATATCTTTCTATATTGTACTTTATAGTAATGAATTAGATGTATATGTTCCAAGAAGACTGACATGTTAAACTTTAAAGAATAAATACTCAAACATTTCTGTAGTTGATATTTCATCCTTATAAAGCTGAAAACATTAGCATATGTTCTTCTTACTCATGCCAAAGTGAAATTGAATCTGTGAAATATGCAGAAACGTGCAGAAAATTGCAAACATAGAGAAGTGCGGGCTGCAAGGAATCATTCCTGAAATTGGAAGGGGACAGTCTTGCCTGGTGTTTGCGGAATCTACTGCCACATACCTGTGGTTATTGTAGCTGCATTCATTATACTAGCGTGTGTAGAAATTAGTCACTTTAGATCAAAGTCACCTGAGGTTGTTATTGAGATGCGTATTTCCTGGCCTCATGACCTGGTGTTCCTTAGCAGATCTGATGTAGGGCTAAAGAATAAATATTTTCCTAACAAAGTTTCCCTCTGGTTCTGATACCCATTAAATATACTCAAAACACGTGAGGCCCTAGGTTATATCCCAAGCCAAAAAAAAAAAAAAAAAAACCAAGCCAAAAAAAAAAAAAAAAATCCTCAAAGACACTAAGTTGGTTATTGTGTAGCTGCAATCTGAATTCAGCCAGGGTAAGTATTTTGCTTTTCTGTCCACTTTTTTGCATCACATATATCTCCAAGAGACCTCTACTTTTTTTTTTTTTGCCACCTTAGCCCACTCTGAGGATGGGGCTGACATGGCATGTGGTGCTGGGGATGGAATCCTGCTCCTCTGCACTGCCTAAGCTTGCCTAAGCAGACACTTTAGACCAGTGAGCTATCTCACTGGCCCCCGACCTCTAGTTTTTCTTCCATTTTTTCCCATTAGTTTATCTAGATTTCTGGGATGTTTCAACAAATGTCTGTAACTAATGTCTGTTAGTCTGAAGCTTCAAACTTTAGATGTTGCAGGGGGCATTTCTGTTTCAACAATGACAACAACAGTATCATAAATATCTGTCTCTATACGTGTCAAACTTTGTGCTTCTCTTACTCAAATACTTCTGATGCCAGAGTCTGCAGAAATTTTCATACTGGAAAATGACGTTGTCTTTAGACATCTGTGTGACAGTCCTAAATGCATCATCACATTGGGAAGGAATGGTCCTGGATGCTGTCTTAAACTGAGATGATGAGCAAAAACTCAGTTCTACATTGCAGGGACTGTAAATAACATAAACGTCTCTCCAGGAGGTCTGATGAATTATAACTATTCGTAATCCAGTTACCCTTAGTAAATGCCGAAAGACAGGAAACAGACAATGGCCTTGATTGTAAGAGCACATTTTGTCCCCAAAGCCATCCTTCTTTGGAAGAGTAAAATAATGACTCTGAAGGTGAAGGTCCATTGCCTTCTTGCTTTTGCCTGTGCGTCTAGCTCAGAAATGCACACCTTGTCACTACACAATGTATGTATGAAACACCTGAGTAAGAAATGGCAAAGGTACAGTTATCATCCTCCCAGATTTTCAGATGAGAAATTGAAGCTGACATTTATGAAGTCATATAGTTTATTACTGTAGTACTGATATTGAAAATCAGACTTTGTATTTATGACCTTACTGTGCTTTTCAATGACCAGGATTTCTGGGGCTGTACATGTAAGCTGGGCTCCATGTGGGTTGTTGCCTTAGTTACAGAGAGCACACGTGCACTGGAAGATGTTTCTGTTTTGTAGACTCATTCTTTTCTAAATGGAATTTGGAAACGTCTAATAGCTAGTACCAAGATTTTCTTCCAGATATCAAAACTCTCTGACTTTGTGAGTTCTTACAAGGACTATGTATCTTTTTGAATCTGCTTCAGGCATTCTGTTTCTTTCCTATATTGCTCATTCAAGATTGCCATCATTTTTCTATGCTCCTCTGTTTTTTAAAAATGTGTCTTCTTTAGACATGCTCAGTTATTCTTTCATTATACTCATTTCTTTTTTATCTGGGAGACTATTTCTGATATGATTTCCTCTATATCCCTCTACAATTGTTTCTTTACTCAGTTGCAAAGACTAGAATTTTTTTTTTTTTTTTTTTTGTGTGTGTGTGTGTGTGTGTGTGTGTGTGTGTGTGCTGCTCAGCCCACCCTGGGGCCAGGGCTGGCTCAGCATGAGGTGGCTGCAATCAGAACTGTCTGCAGCCCCTGCCCTTGCCTAAGCTTGCTTAAGCAGCTCTTGGATGGCTGAGTTATCTCGCTGGCCCCTGAACATTTATCCCCCATTGGTAAACATCATGTTGCAAAATTCTATGCTTTAAATTTTTTTGTAAATATCTTTTATTTTTCTCTAAAAATACTTATAAAATTTTTAAAATTATTTATTTATTTATTTGGTATAGGATCTCAGTATGCAGCTCAGTCTCATAGTGATCCTCCTGTCTCAGCCTCCCTAGCACTCGGATTACAGGCATGTGCCACCATGCCTGGTTTCTGTAGCTGGCTTGGCCTGGGCCCAAAACAGTATGCAATACAGGGGATCGAACACAGGACCTTGAGCTTGCCAGACAGGTGCTTAGACTGCTGAGCTATTTTTTCAGCCTCTAAAACACTTCTTATTTATATGAAAAAATAAAAATTTCATAACAAAATAATAATAGAATGACAATGACTATGAATTGTGGTCTTAATAGAATGGCTGAAATATTACTCAGAGTAGTCATGGGCAATAAAATTTCTCTCTTACGAAGAAGAAACTAAGACATAAAAGGAAAACATTTTTTTTACAAGAGTAAAATAAAGCAGTAGCATATATGAAAAAACTTAGCATTTAACTTAAAGTTTTTTTGTTCATGTATTTAGTACAGGGTCTACAGGGTCTCACTACATGGACTGGACTTGTAGTGATCCTCCTGTTTTCAGATCCCAAGTACTGGGATTACAGGCGCGTGCCATCACGCCCAGTCTCAACCACTGTTTCAGCACCCAGTGGGAGTGGGGCCAGAATGGCACACAGGGTGGCGGGGTATTGAACCTACTGAGCTCTCTGGCCATCCCTTAGAGAATTTTTTAATGATAGGATAATAGAGGATGGGAACGTAAACTAGTACAATCACTATGAAAATTACTGTGGAGACTCCCCAAAAAGTAACAATAGAAATTCTACAGCTATCCCTTTTCTACAAGAGTTAAAGTCACCATATTACAGTGATACATGCATATCCGTGGTTATATAGTAGATCAATTTATATAGCTAGATCTTGCAAACAGCATATATGTTCATGAACAGATAAATGAATAAAGAAAATGTAGTATTTATACACAATGGAATAATACTATGCTGCAAAGAAAGACAAACTGGAGGATCTCATAGCTTAGTGGGTGCAACTTGAGAATAATAATGTTGAGAAAGATACACAAGCTTAAATATTACTCGATTTTCCCTATATGAGAATTAATCTCTGTCTCTGACTGTTTCTGTCTCTGCCTCTGGGTGTCTGTCTCTGTCTTTTTCTCTCAATAGAAGACAGATAAATTGAGGATGGGGGAAAGTTCAGTAACTTTTGATATGATCTATTCTGTTGTTTGGAAAGCATAGAATGTGATTTTTGAAATGTGGGGGAATGGAGAGAAATAAAGGATACTCACAGGTTCTAATGCTTTTCTAGTGCTTCTACACACAGTGACTTTGATGCTGCCTGGTCCTGGCAAGGCCTTTAGTGTCATTCTCTCAGCCAGTACCACAGAGTGCTGAAAGCAAGTTTCAGTGCTTGGTGTTTCTGGGTTCTTGGTATGGTTCTGCTCCCTATTTTGTGACTGTGGGATAGTCACTTACTCTTTTTAAAAAAAATAATTTTATTGAGAAACAAATAACAATGAGATAGTTTCACAATTGATAAGTAGCACATTTTCAATAATGAATACATTGCATACTGTTGTCTTAGTAGTTATTCATTGTACAAGATGCAGACATGATATCCTATCCCAAACACTATTAGAACAAATCTCTGTGTTCATTGAATTAAGAGAATGCAACTGTATATCTAACCTAACTATTTTGAGTATACAGATACAAAATGGTCGTTCATTTGTATCCCACTTATTTGGTTAGTTTTGTCAGAGAAGGACATTCCATTGTCATTTAAATATTGTAGGTGCATGAATTCAGCAAAATATCCCAATATAGTCCAATAGTCCATAATAGTAGTGGATTTTCCATAAGACTGGCAATGTCCAAAGTTGTTGACTTGAGCCTTTTATAGCTCAGCATATTAATATGGCTTTACTTTTTATACCTCGTTTTTATACTTTTCTGCTGGATGGTTAAGACTAAGGTAAAGTAAGATCTATATAACAAGGAATGTAACTTCCGTATCCAATAAGGTCAGTCAAATCCCCTCAGGTTTTATCCTGAAATCCTGTACTGTAGTTTGTAGATCCTTTGTCAGTGTCAGCCATGTAGATGAGTCATGACCATTGCTTGACCAATTTGCTCTCTGTGAAAGCTTGAGAGAATGTTTTCTCTGCACGTGACTCTCCTTAGGCACAGTCTACATCATCAATCACTTACCTCTGTGGCTCCATAATCTCCTTGATCAGAAAATTTGGGACACAACTGAGTTGGGCTAGTCACTTAATCCTGCTGTGTCATCACCTTTTCCTTTTAAGTGAAATGGCATTGATTGACTTCATTAGCATTATTATTAAAGATCAATGAAAACTAACAATTTCTGTCACTAAATCTGGTCTCATCTTGACCTGTTATGTCTGTAGTCTTCAGTTAGATCATCAGTGAAAGGAGTATTTAAATGATGGTTAACAATAGTACACTCTTCCTTAAGAAACAGAGTAGGATCACTACACAAAAACTCAGAACAAATATTATTTTGAAGTCATAGCAGTTGTGGAATTCCTTTGTTTAATGATTGAAAGGTAAAAATCCACTCCTTGAGAATTAAAAAAAATAAATGAAAAAAAATCCAACAATTTGCCCTCTTGCTTTCTCTTAGGGACCGCATATACTGAAGAGCCAGTCTTCTTGTCTAATGAACCAAGAACCTAAACTTTGGATTTCATTACAGCTATGATTCCAGATCCCACTAGAGTCTCTTATCAAATGTGGCCTCATTAAGCATGAGAGGCAATGCACTGCGCTGTTAAATTGTGCTGAGCTTGGATGTGGCCCACATGAGCCACAGTGAAATGTAATTATTTTGAATCTGTTCTTCTTGGACTGCAGTTCCCCATCACAGACAGATCGTAACACATGCAGAACTACTCGTGAATCCTTGCTTACCCATCTAGGTGTCATTCTGAGCAAGATACCAAATGCCAAGCTTGTGCGCTATGAGGCGTCTGTCAACCTGTGAGACAACTGTGTGTGCTTGAGTGACTCATTGCTACAACTAACCCAATAGATGATCACACTTCTTTGTTGAAGATGGAGCTGTTCACAAACAGGCCTTTCACAGTGTAATCTGTGCCTGTGGATAGCAAGGAATTTCATAAACATTTGCAGTGTTGGAAAAAGAAAATACATGTTGCCTTTTAATTATAATTACCAACATTCTACACCAGAAATGGTTATAAATGCTGCGTATGTTAACAGCTCATTTAATGTTTTTACTGAACTGAAAACTGAAGCACACTGTGGTTACAGGATTTACCTTGGATACTATCACTAGTTACTGACCCAACTGGATTCATAACCAGACAATAGAGATTGTGTCTCTTGTTGTAACCACAAAATTATTATTATTTCCACACATTTTCCTTTAAATTGGACCAGTTTCCTTGGCAGAGAGACAAACAAATAAGAGCTGAATCATGAGACATGAAATCACAGAACGAGTGTCTGAATCTTACCTGGTGAAATTTATGCCTTTTGTTTTTCTCAGTGAGCAAAATATGATATCAAGTGCAACTCAGTTTTAAAACAGCAGAAAGGAGTTATAAAGTGGTTATAAAATTTGCCCACGAGATCTGGATGCCTCAGCGAAATGGGAGCATGGACAAGCTTCCGAAGCTGTGCTCTTGGCTGAATCCTCTAGAGACTGTGTCTTCCCGCTGACAGCCCACAGAGGCTGGCAGGGCAGAAATAACTAAGAGACAATTAGCAATTCTGGAGAGAAGTGACAGAACAAGATGTGCTTGGAGGTAATAGTGGGGAGCTGGCTTCTATGGGGTGGCTTCAATGACAACCTCAACACACAACACGGCTAGGGATGTATTCTAAATGGTATTTCAAAGGGGTTCTACTATTCTGAGTTTCTAGGATCGACTGTTACAAATTTAGTCCACACTGTCTATCTCTGAAATCGTATTTTTTTTAGAGAAATTAAAGATCCATGGACAATATTACCAATACTTCCCTAGTTTTATTGGGAAGCAGAACACTTCTGTATTTTATTGAGTTGAAGATATAGTATTCCTTTATATCAGAAACAACCACTATTGAATAACATTTCATACATAAAACAAGTTAAATACCAACCTAGAGAAAAAAAATCAAAATCATTTATAATCTTGCCATTTCAAAACTCTCAGTTAACGTATTTCAAAATAGTTGAATTTATAGTTATAAGAACTTTGAGAAACAATGCATGTAGAACTTTAAATCTTGTATTTCACTTAATGGGAGTGCTTCCCTGGGTCATTACTCATTTTTAAATTTCACTTTTGAAATACTGAAAGATTGAGGGCTGGCCAAAGAGCTCAGTGGATTAAAGAACCTGCAAGCAGGGGTAGGGACTGGGGGTTCGATCCCCAGCCCTGCCATGATGGGCCTGCCCCCCGGGGAACACTGAGATGGCAATTGATACTGGGTGTGGTGATGCATGCCTGTAATTCCAGCACTTGGAAGGCTGTAAACAGGAGAATCACTACAAGTTTGATCTAGTAGTGAGACCCCGAACATCCTGTAGACCCTTCCTTAAAAAAAACAAAAACAAAAAATAAAAACAAAACAAAAACAAAAACAAACAAAAAAAGAAGATTGAATAAAAATCCTTTGTACTTTGTACCATGATTTCTTCCATATTCTTCCATGGCTGGAAAACTAGATCTTTGTAAATGTTTCCCACTTTAGATAATACATATTTATATGCACAAATCTGTGGCTTTTGAAAGTTACTTTTACGTTTTCTTTCTTGAGATAGTCATTTGCTTTCTGAGATTGTACACTATAAAGTAAATCATCCTACAAAAACATGTCTTCCTGTTTTTGAGTTTTCTCAACTGTGTCAAAAGATGTCCCTTTCTCCAAATCCTAGTAAGCACTAAAAATTAATATTCAACATTTCTCAATTCGTTTAATATATAATCTTCAAACCTTATTAAATTTATGTTTTTTAAATGCTTGTCGATGCCATTTCCAGTTTTACAAATCAGTTGTCTATTGGGATCCTTTGATATTTTTGTGAAGCTCTAAAGCATTAAAGAAGTGTTTTAGAATCCGTGTCGTGATCATCATGTTAAGACTTGCAAAAACTGGATAAAACATAAACACGCCACATGTCAGTCAGCTTCACAAGAACTTTGAAATTTTACTGAAGCTCAACAAGGCTTTTTTGAGAAATCTAGAAGGAGTTAGAACAAATGGAGTATCTTACAAAAGGCATTAAATTATAAAGAACAGAATTATCCTTACAGTTTTGGAGGCAGGGAAAAATTCTGTGTTCATAGACATACCCCTGAATTTTATTTGTTACTCTAAGCGTACAATAGTTCAGTGCTTCTGAATTCATATAATGTACTGTAAAAATGAATGAGAAAAAATGTGTTAGAAAATAGAAGTCTACAAATATTGCCAAGCATCTTTTCTCCATGTCCAACTCCTTTGGGTTAAATTAAGGAAGCTAGCTTCCTTAATCTATTTGCCAATTTAACATTCAAACTGTTCGAATAGGTATGTCTTTGTAGGTGTGCATTTTCTTTGAATATCTTGCCTCCCCTGCAATCCTCTGGTTTCTTTTTCTTTCTGCATTTTAGGGAAGGGTCTACAGCCTGTTCAGGGTCTCACTACTAGATCGGGCTTGTAGTGATCCACCTGTTTGCAACCTCCAAAGTATTGGGATTGCAGGTGCAAGACACTATGCCCAGTCTTAATCACAGTCTCAGCATGCCCGGGGGAATGGGGCCAGCATAGCAGGCCCAGGGATTGAACCCCTGGCTTCTGAGCCTGCTTGCAGACACCTTAATGTGCTGAGCTGTTTGGTCAGCCCTCTTTTTCTTAAACAAAAGGCATAAGTTTGCTTAGCTGCAAAATTTGTCTGTAGTTTTTAGAAATTAATGTGAATCTTCCAAAATCTGAGAACAATAATTCTACTTGGCTTACTTCCAGTGGTCTACAGGAAAAAAAAATATACAAAGTGTAAGGAGAGTAATGATTTGTAGAAACCTGCAGGAGGCTTCGGTCCTTGGTCCAGGAGCACTACTGCTGACAATTACACAAATAGTGTTCCTATGCAATTATCCCAGCAATAACCAATAGCAAGAGAAATTATAGATTCCTGGTGTGATTTACGCCCAGAAGTTTCTATGTAGCACTTTGAATCAAAATGGCTATCTTCATTTTTTTCTTCCTTTAAAGAAAAGAATCAGTTGATGCCTTAAGTGAATATAATTTCCTTCCATCTAGTTTTAAATGGCATTAGCACAGCAATCAGATGTCAAGGTGAAAGATAAACATGTCTGCTCCTGGGTGCATAAATGGCTGAAATACTAGGTAATCTGGGTACCATCTCCATGGTTTTTTTTGTACTTTAAATAGTATTAACCTTATGCAGTGTAGAGTTATGATTTCTTAAACTCTTTTCTCTGTATAATGGGCAATCAATTCCACAATTTAAAAATATCTTCTGAGCTGCTGAGTTTTCTGTTGGCTTTGAGGGCACAGAAAAAATTAATTTGTTTTGTTTTTTGTTTTTCATTTTAGTATGATTACTGCATTGTGTTTATTTCCTTGAGAACTTCATCGTCACCATTCAACTACCCTCAGTCGAAAACTGCTTATGTTTATTCTTTGTCCAGGAGATTAAATTTCATGATATGACATAATGTATTTTAGGCAAATCAAATTTGTGACTTCTTTTCTTT
>NW_004524810.1:2170222-2176795 GCF_000260255.1 Octodon degus
GGTTCCGCGAAAAACAAAAAAACAAAAAACAAAAATAAAACAACAACAACAACAAAAAAAAAAACAAAAACAAAAAACCCTGCAACTTTTGGACCAACTATGCTGGAACAGATGTTGCCTGATAGAATCACTGGGGAACAAATGCTTGTTGGATTTGACATTATTTGACATAGTTTTTGCCTAAAGCCTGGGTAGGTTCCATGATGGTTTGGCTTAGTGTGGATTTTTATGCCCAAGCTTTAGTTCTAATTTAGAATGAATTAATGTAAGGGGTACACAGAAAAAATTTTCAGGTATTAGTTTTACATATAAGTAGCAGTACAGTTCAGGTTGATTTGTCTACCCAAATTTCTTTTTGTCTTAAGTCTGTTAAAGAGCTTATCTCGATGGATTTAATTAAGTAGTCACCGAAGTACATCTGGCTAAGATGTTCAAAGAAGAGAATCAACCATTTGAGTCTTGGTCAACTAAATAATTTGTTCTGTTGGATAAAGAACATAAAGTGTATAGGTTCTTCCTAGTTGGTAACTGTTACTAATTCCAATCTTCACATAGCTTTAGAATGAATGTTGGGATTCCCTGAAATACTAGGCACTATTTTTAATTGTGAAGAGAAACAAACCCAATAAAATGATACAGAATTTCAAAACAAGATGATAGGAAATTAACAATGGTTGCTATAGTGCATATTGTTATCTTCAAATTAGTTGCTCAGATTGCCAGATGCTAAACTGGTACAACAATATAGGCACTAACTGTTCCTTTCAATGAACTGATAGAAATTAGTAGTACAATTATCTTAGCTTTCTTGAGTGCATGTGTGTGTGTGTGTGTGTGTGTGTGTGTGTGTGTCTGTGTGTGTGTTTCTGTGTATGTGTGCATTTTATTTTCTTTCCCCTCCCTTCTTTTCTACTTTCCCCCATCTCAGTTATTCTTTCCTTTGAGAAGTTTCTTTCCCTTTCACAATACCTATTATACATTTTGAATGTTGTTTACTCTCTTGGTTTCTTATACTGGGGAGACAGTATGATGTTTACACATGTGAGTCTGATTCATTTCAATTATGAATTCATTTCAGCTATGGTCTCTAGTTTACCTATAAAAGCCTCAAATTTATTTTTCCTTATAGCTGAATGGTACTCCATTACATAAAAATACCACATCTATTTTTATCCATTCCTTGGCTGATGGGCATTGAATGTATAAAGAATTAAAAAAAAATCAGGTTCCCCAAATTCAAAGATCCAATCCAGAAATGGGCATCTGAGATGAACACACACTTCTTGGATAGAGAAATGAAAAAGGTAAATAAATATTTGAAAAATATTTGGCATCTGGGGTCATTTAAGAGATGAAAATTAAAATAATACTGAGATTCCATTACACCGCAAAAAGAATGACTAACATCAAGAAGTCAACTGATTGCAAGTGCTGGAGGGGCTGTGGGGAAAGAGAAACCCTTCTACACTGTTGGTGGGAGAGCAGCCTGGCACTACTTCTATGTGTGGAGATTTCTCAAAAAACTAGAATTAGTGATGCTATTTGACCCAACTATTCCCTTTTTTAGTATCTTTTCAGAAGAAGGGAAATCCTCATGCTACAGAGATACATGTGCATGCATGTTTATAGCAATACAATTTACAACAACTAAATCTGGGAAAGCTTTTGAACTATGTTTATTTTAAACACATTTTTAGAGGAAAATTTTTGATTTAACCTTGGAATTTACTATGAAATCTCTAAAGAGTTGAAATGGTTGTATTGTTGGTCAGAGTGTGATTTTAATTTAAACTGTTTGTTCACAATGTGGTTATGGTGGAATCTATGCTTGTTAAGAACTAAACTCTTGGGCCTGTGAGATAGCTCAGTGGACTAAGTGCCTGCTTAGGCAAGCCCAGGAACTAGGATTTGATCTCCCACACCAGAGGACTTGCAGGCCCCACCCCCAGGTGTGCTGAGTTGGCCAGCGAGTCCGAGTGTGGTGGCACAGGCCTGTAATCCAAGTGCTCGGGAGGAGAATCAGGATTGCTCAAAATCTGATTACTGGATTGGGTCTTTGAATTTGGAGAACCTGATTTTTTAAAGAATTCTTTATACATTCAATGCCCATTAGCCAAGGAATGGATAAAAAAAGATGTGGTATTTTTATGCAATGGAGTACCATTCAGTTATATAGAAACAGGAGGATCACTACAAGTCTGAGCTGCATAGTGAGAGCCCATAGAACTAAAATCTTGGTCCTGAAAAGATGGAGCAACTCTCAGAGTTCATAAAACAATGAATGAAAACAAGCAAGCACAAATAAACAAGACATATAAATGTTTAATACTGCTGAGGTGTTGGCCTTCAGGCATTTAGGATGCAGTGAAGTTCTCCAAAATACAATAACAGGTAGCGGGCATCCTCAGTCTAATAAGCAGATGTGCTCCAAACCTGGCAGTGATGTTTTCATTAGAGGAAGCATGATGTGGAACAGCCGCTGGAGGTCCCTCGCACCCACCAGGTGCACCCATTGGTGCTTTGGCTTTCAATCCGAAGATGCTGTGCTTCTGGGGCTTGCAGTCAGGTCTCAGTATATCCAAGTAAGTGAGCTGTGGTCCTAAGTTGTGCTAAAAGTATCTGTTTTTTAGAAAAGGTATTATTCTAGTAAAAATATGTTATTGATATTTTCCTCATGTGTCCACTACTTTGTTCATGTTTATAATTTAGGCCAAGCAAAATAGTATTGGAATTAATAAAAGACCCTGTAGGGACCTGTTCTAACTTTCCCAAATAGAACTTGGATGATCTATTTCCTAGACCTTTGTCTTTTCCAACTTCAAGACCTCTTGCAGGGTAGGGAGCTCTATGCTTGAAATAATGTAATGTGGCCACCAGAACAATATGTTTTGTAACACTATGTGAAGGAAGATTTTAAAGAACAGAAAAACAATCAAGAACTTATTTTTTCTAACTCTAAAGTTCTTTCTTGATTCCATTAGGATTCTAGGATACAGCAAACTGATGGATATTTTCCACCATCTTCTCATTTATGTAATGTTTATGTTTCTTTTGCATGAGAACTCAGCTAGATTTCATCTAGTAGGCTATCACAGGTCTCCTTCATTTCTGTTGAAGGGTAGGTCCTCCATAAAAGGCATCAAATGAAAAGACAGCATGCAACCCAGATATGATAGGGTCAAGAACCTGTTCTTGGAATGATCAGGAGTGAAAACAGCCCACATATTGGGGAAATCCAACACAGCTGATATGGCCTGAGGTCAAGTGGGAGTTACTGTCTGCTCAGCAGTCCTCCGGGGGCTGCATTTGAACCAGCTGAAAGCAGCTTTTACAGATACGATCCCTTTGCTTCTATTTCCATTCTGAAGTGTGGCTCTTTGATGGATGTGTAAGGAATCTGCTTAAACACCTCTGACAGAAGACACTGAGCAGAAGACATGACTAGATTTTGAGCAATCCTGATTCCACAAAAATGATGACACAGACTGCTGAGTGAAACACAGCAAGCCAGTTTGTAAAGAGACCAAGCATTATGTGACAGAAGCACCTAAGTCACTGTTCGGGCTGCTTGTCTTTGAAGGCTGGAGGGAACCTTTGTGTTTCAAGAGAGAAAAGAAAAACTCCCCCAAGGCCAAAGCGCTCCAGGATGTAAAAGCTTAGAGTAGAGATCTGTTGACCTCTTGTTCTATCACCAGAACCTCATTTCTTTGCTCCTCTTGTCAAGGACCCTCTGCGCAAACGTAGGCAGTCTTCTACAGATCTTGTCTTGGACTCTTTCATTACTAGTCTGTACTGTTGCTTTTCCCTTTTCTTACTTAAAGAGTATATTCTTTGCCTGCTGTGTATCTATTCAATGTTTTCAGTCTTCTTCAAAAGTCAAGCTTAAATCTGATTCTTGGGTAGTGTTTCATAACTAAACACTGCCTGACTATGGCCTGGGTCTTTGCTCAGGTTTTAATCTGTATTCGGAACAAAGGGAACTAATTTAGACTACTGTAATTTGCACCAGGAGGAATATTTGGTACTGCTGTTTTGGGCACTGATGCCCAGGGGCATGCTCCCCAACTGTACCCCAGGCTCTTGAGGGCAGGGACATATTGCTTGGGATCCCTGCATCCACGATGGCCCAGTAGCTGGCAAACAGCAGGTATTCAGCAATGCTAAGACTAGAGGAGGGAGAGTCTTCATGATGGACCTGCTCAGGGTTGGTGAGCAGCAAGAATGTGGCAGACACTGTCTCCATCAAGTTCTCTGTTCTGGGGGTCTGCTGTCATTTAATGAGCTAACCCTAAATGCGGTGACTCAGTATAACAAGACATTGCTCTTCAGCAGGCTTCGGAAGTGGCTGCTTAACTTTGTTCCATGTGGAGTTAGCTTGGACTCCTCTGGATTTATTGGTGAATGAGCACTAAAAGTGTGCAGAAAGGTAGGAAGTAAGAGCCAGCAGCTCAATTAAAGGTTATGTTTAGAATGAGAAGTACATTGCTTTATTAAAAGCAGAATCTGCCTCTTTATGCAGGAGTGGCATGACTGTCTTGCAGAAAACTGCATGTATTTTGAACAAATTTATGATACAAAGACTATCGCTTGTTGTCCAACCGAGGAAACCACACCATGTCATATGCATAAGGTGAAGAAGTCACTTGGTAATTGTGGCAGTTTGTAATTATGGTGTTTGCTTACTTTGTGCCTGACACTGGGATAAAAGACTTATGCACATTTTTTCACTTGATTCTTCTAACTTAGCAGTTAAGGATACATGATTGAGCCCATTGACAGGGGAAGATAAGGAAATTAGCTTGCTTAAGCTCATAACTGTTTTTTAAAATTTATATATCATGTTATATATATAAATATTCATTTCCCCTCTTCCTCTACCCAGTTGATATTCCATTTGGTTTTCTTTTTTATTCACTTTAATGAGAAAATAAAACAGCAATTAAACAGTTTCAAAACAGGTTAGTAGGACAGTTACAATAATAAATACATTTCATATTGTTGTCTTCCTAATAGTTATTCAGAGGACAAGATGCAGAAATGATATCTTGTCTAAACAATATTAGTACAAATCTTTCTTCTCATTGAACTAAGAGAAAGTAGATTATATCTATTCTAACTATTTTATATCTACATATATTTTTTTCACTACAAAATAGTCCTTTAATTATATCTACCATTTTTGTTTTGTTTTGTCAGAGATGGGTGTTCTATTGTTAGAGATGCTGTATTAGGAGAAGTCTTTAAGGACCTTTTCATACTTGATGCCAGTTCAAATATTGTAGGTACTTGAATTCAGCAAAATAACCCAATGTAGTCCAACAGTCCATAATAGTACTGGATTATCAGCAGAACTGTTAATTGTCACAAGTTGTTGACTTGAGCCTTTTACAGCTCAGCATATTAATATGACATTACTTTTTATACATCATGGTTATACATTTCTGCTGAATGTTTAAGGCGAAGTTAAAGCACGACCTATATAACTAAAAATGTAACTTTTGTATCTGACAAGGTCAGTCAAATCCCCTCAGGATTTACCCTGAAACCATGTATAGCACCTTGTAGATCTTCTGTCAGTGTCAGGCATCTGGTTGAGTCACGGCCATTGCTTGACCAATTTGCTCTCTGTGAAAACCTGAGAGAAATTTTTCTAAGAGACTCTGCTTAGGTATCCTATACTTTGACAATCACTTTCCTCTGTGGCTCCATAATCTCCTTGATCAGAAAATTTGGGACATCACTGAATTACAGGATGTCACAGGACAGGTTCTCTTATGTCCTGAATCCACAATGACCTTGAAGTGCTAGGGCCAAAATGTTGGCTATCCTTGTAGCCCCTATATTTCTCTAATTTTTCGTCTGCAAACTCTACTTGTTAAACATCCAGAAGAGAAGCTTCATGTTATTATTACCCTGTAATAGAGGTAGTTGGGCTTACTGTCACTGCCTGTCTGAATATCACATACCTTAGACATAACATGGAACTGCTATTTTCCAACAACCATGGATATTCTAAACTTTAAATCCTTATAGAACGTGAAAAAAACAATTGCACATTTTTACTTAGAAAGCAAAACATATACAACTTTGTAGTGGCATAATACTACATTTATTTTCTTGTCTCTTGCTTTCTTTTGTTACCTTTTAAAATACAAACATTTACTTTAAAGAGTATAGCAACAATTGATATGACATTAGAAGCAGTATGCATTTGGATGACCAAAATGACAGGTGTTTCAAGCATGGTTTTAATATTACACATTGATTTTCTCAATGAAATTGCTTAGTTCACAGATATCAGCATGTAGAGTTAGTCAAGGTGAGTATTCTACCCATTAACTGCTAGTTTCAACAACCTGATGGGTATTTTTAGGACCATTGCCTTAAGCATCTTGTTTAAATAAATGTATGTTTTTGCCCCTGCCATATTTCCTAACTTTTCTCCTTTCTCTCCTCATTGTTTAAACTTTAAATTCTCACTTTCCATGTAACTGTGTTATACTTTTCAATTTTTATTTATTCTTATGAGTTTTTAATTAGGGAGACAATACTCTATTTACATATGTGGGTCTG
>NW_004524810.1:2178511-2232691 GCF_000260255.1 Octodon degus
CAGAACTATATTGAATAAGAGTGATGATAGGGGACATCCTGGTCTTGTACCTGATGTGAGAGTACAAGATTTCAGCTTTTCCCCATTTAGAATTATGTGACCAGTTGGATTGTCATAGATGGCTTTTATCAGGTTGAGGTAGAGGCCATCTATTATAATTTTCTGTAGAACTCTGTAAATGAATGAGTGTTGAACTGTGTCAAAAGACTTTTCTACATTGAATGAGATGATCATGTGGCTTTTTGGATGTGGCTCTATTGATATAATGTATTACACTTATAGATTTGCGTATGCTGAACCATCCTGGTATCCTTGGGATGAATCCTACCTGGTTCTGGTGTATAATCTTCTTAATGTTTTGATGCATTCTATTTGCTAGGATTTCATTGAGGATTTTTGCACCTACATTCATGAGCATGATTGACCTGTAGTTGTCTTTTTTACTTGCATTTTTGTCTAGTTTTGATATCAGTATAATACCTCCAGGAATGATTTTGGGAGGCTTGTTTCCTTTTCAATTTCATTGAAGAGTTTAAGGAGTATTGGGATTATATCTTCTGCAAACTTCTTATAGAATTCAGCTGTCCATCAGACTCTGGACTTTTCTTTATTGGTAGGCTTTTTATTACATTTTGAATTTTATTGATTGTTATCGGTTATTGAGAGTTCTTATATTTTGTTGACTTAGTTTTGGTATTTGTATCTTTCTAGGAATCTGCCCATTTTTTGTGTCTTTGATTCTGTGAGAGTAAAGATTCTCTCACTGGCTATTGATTGCCCTCTGAATTATCAGAAAGTCTGTGGTAATTTTACCCTTTTCATTCTTTATTGCTTAAATTTGAGTTTTTCTTTCCTCTTTTTGATGAGATTAGTTAGGGGCTTATCAATTTTATTTGATGTTTCAAAGAACAAGTTTATTGATTTGTTAATTCTTTGTATTGTTTTCTTTATGTAGATTACATTAATTTCTCCTCTAATCTTTATAATTTCCTCCCATCTTTGGCTTTGGGTTTGGTTCATTCTTTTCTAGATGTTTGAGGTGCAGAATTAGGGTATTTATTTGTTCCTGTTCTGTTTTCCTAATGTGTGAGTTCACCACTATAAATTTCCCTCTGAGAACTGCTTTCAATGCATCCCATAAATTCTGATAAGTTGCCCTTGAATTTTCATTGAATTGCAGATATTGTTTAATTTCTTGTTTAACTTCATCTGTAACACGTTTTTTACTGAAGAGGGTGTTGTTTAATTTCCATGTATTTATGGGGTGTTTGTCGTTTCTTTTGTCATTTATTTCCAGTTTCATTGCATTGTGGTCAGATAATATGCATGTGATAATTTCTGTTTTCTTGCACAGACTTAAGCATGATCTATGGACTAAGATGTAGTCTACTTTAGAAAATGTTCCATATGTATTTGAAAAAATGTGTATTCAGCTGTGGTTTTGGGGAACACTGTATATATCCACTAAGTCCATTTGTTCCACGTTCTGGTTTAGTTCTGATATTTCTTTGCTAATCTTTTGTCTGCTTGCCCTATCTTTTTGGGATAAGGGGGTGTTAAGGTCTCCTGTTAAGATAGTGGTATTAGATATTAGACTTTTCATGTCCATTAAGATTTGTCTTATACTGTTGGGTGCTCCCATGTTTGGTGCATACAAATTCATGACTGTTACCTCTTCCTCTTGAATTTTTCCCCTAATCAGTATGTAGTGGTCAACTTTATTTTGTTTGATCATTCTTGGTTGAAGTTCAGACAGTTTGCAAACAAGATTGCTACCCCTGATTTTTCTGAGGTGCTGAGCATATAGTGTTACTTCATATCTTTTGACTTTCAGCCTATTAATTTCTTTATGAGCTAAGTGTGTTTCTTGTATACAGCATATTGTTAGATTTTGCTTCCTGATCCACTCTGCCAGTCTATTTCTTTTAATTGGTGAATTAAGTCCATTTACATGGATGGTTATAATTATGATGTATTGCCTTATGATTAACATGCTATTTACCTGCTTTTGTATATCCCGCTTTCTCCTGTTTTAATTTTTTGTCCTTTGGATGGATTCTTTCCATTCTCATTCATGGTGTTGTGATCATTTTGGGTCTTCTCAAAAATATCTTTTGGTAGTCTGTGTAGGGATGGCTTTGTCATCATGAAATTCTTTAGTTGTTCTTTGTCATGGAAGTATTTCACTCTCCACCAAACTTGAAAGAGAGTTTTGCAGGGTATAGCTGTCTTTTTTTTTTTTTTTTTTTTTTTTGAGGACTTGAAGTACTTTGCTCCATGCTCTTCTTGACTTCTTGGTTTGTGAAGAGAAATATGCCTTTATTCTTATGGGTTTTCCTTTAAATGTGATCTGTTTATTTTCTCTAGCAGCTTTTAGTATATTGCTCTTGTGCTAAATTTCTGGGATTTTGATTATTGTGTCTGGATATGTTTTTAATTGGATTGATGTTATTTGGAGCTCTATATGCTTTAGTTGCTGGATGTCAGATTGTTTCCCCATATTTTGGAAGTTTTCTGCTATTACTTCTGCTCATATTCTTTTTATGTCATTTGTTTTGACTCCTTCTTTCTCATTGATGCCTATTATTCTCACATTGTTCATCTTTGCATCATCTTTCAGATGTTGAGTTATTTTTCCCTGCATCCTAGTTGTTTTTAAGAGAATTTTTCTTACTTTTTCACTAGCTGTAATGGTGTCTTCAAGATCTGAGATTCTATTTTCACTTTTATTCAAATGGTTTTGCCAGCTTGTGATTGAGGTTTTAATTTCCTGTATATCTCTTTCAATCTGCTTCATGCATTCTATTTCTTTCCTATATTGCTCATTGAAAGATTGCATCATTTTTGTATTCTCTATTTTTTTTAATCAGTGTCTACTTTAGAAGCACTTAATAATTGTTTCATTACGGATATTATTTCTTTTTTTAATTTAGCACTTATTTCTGACCTGATATCTTCTATACCTTTATTCAATTGTTTCTTTACTTCAGACTATTATTTCAGAGATTTCAAGAGTGTGGCTTCCAATTTCTTCAATCCTAGTGTCTCCTGCATTTGTTCTGTGTGGGCTCAGGGCTTGAGACTGCATTTCCCTCTTTTTCTTTGTTCTTTTGTACAGCACTGTCCTCTGACCTTTGGTGTAGAGCCTTGGTGTAGTAGTTACCTTAGCTCCTACCAATATTGTTATCCAAGTGAGATTATGGGGTTAAGGCAGTTTCCGTTTTCTATTTACAGTGCTACAATTAGCATCACTACCAATGGGCAGTGAGATTTAGTGCTTGACAAACTTTTGTAATTAATAGGTTTGTATTTTTGACCCTAGGGGCCAGCATCATGACTGTATAGCTAAACAGATATAAAATTGTGCATTTACATTTAAATTATTTCCCCTGAGATCTGTCTGACCACCTCTCCTTGATGTACCTGGAGACTTCCAGGCCAACTTTCTCCCCCTTTACTTGTTGCCCCCTTTCTCAGTTAACAGAGAGAGAGACAGAGAGGATGCTCTCATTGATGTGAGTCTAGCACTGTGTCTCAGCTGACTAAGTCCGGATCTACCAAGTTCAAACTTGTCCAGCTGGGCCTGGCTTGGGTCTGGGTGCCATGCTTAGCTTCGTCCTGCTCCAGCCTGGGGAAATGAACCCACTGTGCCCCACTGGCATACTGTGATGCTCCTGGATTTGCTGGCTGGATCTTATTCCTAGTGGAACCACTGCGGAGTTCCACTCTGGGCCTGACCACTGGCTGGAATTGTTGGTTGGGGGTTGGGAGTTGGTAGGCCAAGCTTGTAACTATTAAATGGTGAAGGCAGGATATGAATCAATGTCATTTAATGGCAAAACCTACAGTCTTCTCTCTATCTCTTATTCATGGTTATATAACACAGAATCAGGTGAAAACCAGCAGCCATTTGCCCACGTATGACAAGTCTGAGTTTGTGCAAATGCGTACACTCATGGGACCCTGAATTTTTGATTGTTGTATAGCACAGTTTGTGCATATGTCCATGGATTTTATCGTAGTCTTGAAGAGCGTGTGTATTAGACATGCTTCCATTTTAAGACATGTGATTAGCCTCCATCTTTATACAGCAACTTTAGCCTCAAACATCTTGTAAGAACAATTAACACCTTCCTTTCAAGCTTTCAGGAGGAGGGTTGATGTTATGCAGAGGATATAATTTCTTTGAGCTCATGACAGACTTGGTCAAAAATCCTCTGTATTCCTTATAATCTTGGGGAAATTGCGGACCCTTCTCTTTAGGGCCTGATTTCTTGGTGTGTAGAACAGAACTAATAACCATTTTTAAAGGGCTTTGAGAATAAAACAATATACTATGTGCAGCATTCCCAGCAGTAATCTGTTTTCATCCAGTGTTATTTCTTTTAATGGTGTTTTAAGTGTTGTACAGAACTGGTACATAAAAACATTTCCTTTTCAAATAGCTACTACCCTCTACAGGTGAGAGAAATCCCCAATGAAATCATATACCTACTCTCATACACAACAACACAAATTTCCCAGTTCACTTCTTAGTATTCAGTGACATATGAGACCTCATACCTTTCTTCTTTTGCAAAATATTCTGTAGATTTAGTACGAATGAAGGGATACAGAAAATCAATCCAGGCAGTTGCTCCTTCATTTTCTGATCATTTTTCCTCATTTAGGAAACTTTGAGTGAACTTAACGTCTTCTATACAGATCATGAACCTTCCCTTTCCTCAGCTCTGTTATAAAAGGTGTGGCTCCTGGTGCTTTGCCCTTGCAGAGAAGTTTGTTAGGAAAACATGTCTCCTGCTCCGCCTAATTTGATATTTTCTTACTATAGTCTGGGAGAGATTTTCATTTGAAATTAACATCTGGGCAATATGTTTATTTTGAAATTCTAAGCTTCGGATGGAATCTTTATTAGCAGCTTTCATAAGGAAGAATTTTAAATACTTTATTTAACTGACAAGTTTTAGTGTGTGTGTGTGTGTGTGTGTGTGTGTGTGTGTTTCTGGAGATCTAGCCCATGACCTCAAGCATGTGTGAGAGGTACTAGGCAAGCACTCTGCCACTGAGCTGCACTCTCGGCCCTCATCTCTCTGTGAGTGTGTGTGTGTGTGTGTGTGTGTGTGTGTGTGTGGTGTGTGTGTGTGTGCGGGGTGTATTTCCCAGAGAACATATTGACAACTCTTTCAAGGTGGGTGTTGGGGCTGGTGGCTAAGGGACAGCTTGACAGACCTGAAATGTCCGAGCTACTGGGATAGCAAGAAGAGTTTAAAAGAGGATCTGAGTAAATGATCTATCCTATATGTGTAGGGTACAAGAGGAGCAATAAAATCAGTCATCATTGGGAGCACTGTCTTAGTGGTTACAGTCTAGTCTCTGTCTCTGTTCTTGGGGAGCTAACATACAAGTAGCTTTTTTTAACTTCAATTTTTTTTTAATGTATTTGGTACAAGGTCTCACTCCGCAGCTTGGAGTATAGCGATTCTCCCATTTCAACCTCCCCAGCACTGGGATTACAGACGTGTGCACCACACTCAGTCTCCGTGGCTGGCTCAGCGCACCTGGGGCGGGGCCGGCTGACACGTGGCACTGGGGATCCAGCCTGGGTCCTTGCACTTGCCTAAGCAGGAGCTGAGTCCACTAAGCTGTGTCCACAGCCCCAATTTTACGTGTCTCCATCCTGAGCAAGGCTTTCCTATCTCACAGGCTCTAGTCTTCTATGAAGCTCATCCTGTTCGCTTCTTTGCTTCCTTCTTCTTTTGCTAAAAATCTTTAGGGAACTTAGCTAAGAGACCTTAAAATTTATTTTTATTTTATTTTTAGAGAAGACCTTACTGACTCGCCCAGTTGGCTCACACGTGATCCTCCTGCCTCATACTCCAAGAGTACTGCCAAATCCTTTCCTTTATGCTACTTTACTGGTTTTTAGTAACTTTTCCAGTTTTCCTTGCTTCTTTTATTAAGTTTCTGCAGTCTATAACAGATTTCAAGATACGTGCTAAGAAGGAAGGATTATTTCAGTTATCTAGCTTTCTTGTTTTTTAATTGTTTCATAGATGACTTAACATTTTGTTGACTATTCTGCTATAAAGTTTATTTTTCACTTTTGTCCTATTTTGGAGATCTTGGTAAACTGCAAGAGCACATAAAAAAAAATAGGGATTTTGATTACATCTTAACATTGTGAACTAACTTTAAAAGCTGATCTTAACATTAATTTTTTTTATTTATTTAACAAATGTGTATTTTTTTTTCTTCTTTTGCCTCCCATGTTACTTAGGTTGTACGTACAATTTTCCTGACAATAGCAAGCCAGGCCATTTTAAAAGAGATTCTCATTAACACCCACAAACACCATAATTATTGGGACTCCTTATTGGGATCCTGACATGCAATAAAATTCTAAGCTCTTTTGGCTCTCATTTTCTTCCTAATTCCTTAAGACGCTACTACGCTACTACGGAGCAGATGGGCCTTTGTTGCTTAGTTTACTTACCTAAAGTTTTCAGCAGTTGAATTCAAGCAGTAGCATGAGCTTCCTCCTCGGGTAGCTGCCACTGATCCATTCACATGCAGAGCTTGCCTGGGGCTGGGTGGTCTGGCGGAACAAGCCACAGACCCTACAAGTCAATGTCTGCACATTGCATCCCATAGTTTTCCTTCAGGATGATGCCACCGAGATATGAAAACAGAGTGAGCCGCTGTGATTTTAGCAACCTGAAGTTGCGCTGGGCCAGCAGCTCTGAGCTATTTATAGGGGTGTCTGGGTGCAGTGGTTTTGTGAAATCACAGCTGGACTGATATGCAAGTGGCTGGAATTGATACTGACATCAGCAGTGAAGAAAGCAGGGAAAATGGCAGTGGGGAGGCCCCTACGAAGCCTCTCTATCCCAGCCTTGCTCAGTGAAAAAACAAAGGACTATTTCCTCCTGTTGGTTCCTGGGTCGCAAAACAGGAGTCTCCTTGAAAGGTTAATGTAACTCATTTCAGAGCATGTTGAACACCCACTTGCATACATTTCATTGAGTCGGGTCAGACAGAAAATAATAGGATATTTAGAAATCTAGCCTGATCCAAACATTACAAGTTGTATCGTTTGATCCTTCAGACCCCACTTTCTCATTTTATGAAACGGAAGACAAAGACCTGCTTGGCTCCCTGGCAGTGGGTGCTTTAAAGACTGCTGACATTTAAAAACCAGAGG
Source organism: Octodon degus (assembly GCF_000260255.1). Taxonomy (NCBI): domain Eukaryota; kingdom Metazoa; phylum Chordata; class Mammalia; order Rodentia; family Octodontidae; genus Octodon; species Octodon degus. The sequence goes on from NW_004524810.1 coordinate 2,185,713, forward strand.
AGCTGAACACCGGCTCTCCAAAGAATACAGTCTAATTCTAGAAAAAAAGAGGTGGTCTAAAGCTTTATGGCCCATTGAGGCGAGACACAGTGAAGGAGCACTCTGAGGCCAGAGCTGCTCTTCCTTTCAGAAGCAGCCCCTTCTCTGGCCCAAGTCGTTTTGGGTGTGCCCTCTGACAGTAGGCTGGTGACAAGTATTTATCACCCTCTGCAGTTAAATTCCTTTTCAGAGACAGTGGGGCCCTGAGGGAATGTCAAGGAAAGGGGGAGAAGAGGCATCTGGGATGAGATGTCTTGTTCTATAACTTCCTTCTCAGACATTTCTTGATCTATTGGATCAGCTTTTCTCAACCTTTTGTGTGTTGCTCTCTGGCAGAGTTGTTGAATTATGTGTAGATGTTTCCCGCAAGTTATTAAGGTCAGGGGGCTTTTCTTTGCCATTTAGCTCCCACATACTTAAACAAAACCTCAGTTTTCTAGGGTTTTTTTTTTTTTAAACACTAGCAGCTTGTTCTCTTCATCTGATTTTATTATTTCTTCCACACATTGTTATTCATAACACATCTGGCTGCAGGTTATAGCGTTTTCCCTGAGTTTTACCATGCTAACCTCTGCTGCTTCTCCTAGGGTTTAAGAAACAGGCCCCTCTGGATTGAAATATTAATGATCATAAGTACAGCAGCAACCCCTCTGCTTTTAAAGTAATGCAATTCTAAGCCGAAGGGCAGTAGCACCAATTAAAACAACGGGAATCCTATATATTCTCCCAGTAGGGTAAATGGATGCACACACAGGAGCTCAGCTGGACTCTGATACTCATAACTGGATGCTTCCTTGTGCTTGGTTTGCTGAGGTTCTAAAAGAGAATAATGATTCCAGCAAGGAAATTTGGTCGGTGAGGGAGAACCACTTAACAACTGCTGAGCTAGCTGTGTAGGAGACTGCCAATAGGGTCATGGTAGAGTCGCCTACCTCCTCTTGTAACATTCAGTTTTGGAGATGAGGGGAGCCTGTGTAACTCTGCGTTTCGATTTCTCCTCACTCCTCTGGGCTGTTTGCAGTAATTAGAAGAGTGTATCAGGGAGGAGTGATAGGTTTTACTTTCGACTCACTTGCCACCGAGAGACAGACCTTCTGCCTGGGACATTTAGCCCAAGGGTGAAAACAAATGAGCAAAGATTATAAAATGGATTGAGTCACATGGTGTAGTGAGCCTGCTGGCAGAAACGGATTCATGGATTGAATCTTCTGAGGCTGGCTTTTCTGCTAGACTACTCCCTAACTCCAGGCTGACAGTCAAAAGCCTTTAATTATTAGAGGGCATAATGAAGATTTGAAAAGGTCTATGTGTTCTCAACAGGAAGAAAAAGAAAAAATGTTATAGAGCACTAGGTGGGAAAAATTATGTATCTAAATAAAAACAGTGGTACCAAAAAATGAACCTACCAAAAAGGACGCACTTAACAAAAATCAGTGCCAGAAACAAAGGATCAAAGCAATGTACAGTTAACAAAACATTGTGTACAAAAGATATACAGCATAATATTTTGACATATTTATATGTGGAAGTCAAGCAATAATGTGGCTAAAGGCCCCAAGGAGAGTTAGTTACAGTTAATGACATATACCATGTATTGAATGCCTATGGGGTTCCAGGCACTGGTCTAAGAGCTTGGCATAGATTAATTTATGATTCTCATGACACTATGGAAAGAGATGTTTTTAATCCCATTTTACAGCTAACGACATGGTAGCACAGAAAGTTCAAATTATTATTTGATTATTTTGTACGTGGTCTATCGGGTCTCACTACACAGATCAGACTCATAGCAATCCTCTTGCTTTCAGCCTTCCTTGTGCTGGTATTATAGGTATCCACCACTATGCATGGACTCTGGCTGGCTCAGCTGTCCTGGGGACAGGGCTGGCGTGGCATGTGGTACCGGGGATCAAAGCATGGTCCCTGTGCTTGCCTAAGCTTGCCTAAGCAGGTGCTTTAGTCTGCTGAGCTATCTCTCTAGCCCTCAACTTTCTATTCTTAATCACTGTATATGCACTTTAGCCTCTTCCTTACTAGGCACAAAAGACTTTCAAGAAAAACAAAAACAGTTGGAGAGGTGAAATGGAAAACACTGGTCCTTGAATATCTTCAGGACTGAGCTAGAAAGTGAGCTGTGTCTGTTTGAGGCAGATGAACAGTGTGTTAAAAAACAAAACAAGTACTCCAGCAAAAGGGTTGTCTTACTCAGGGAGGCTGTTGTAAAATAATGTTTTATAATGATAGATTCATTCATTCATTAATGTAATTGATGAATTTACTTTCTTTTGTCACCCTAATTTCTAATTTGACTCTGATGATAGTGAAATAATAATCAGTATTTCCTTTTTAAACCATCTATTTCATGAATGTGATTTTAAACTGTCTATTTCATGAATGTAATTCTTAAAGATATTCTCAGTGCCTATGGTCCTTGTTACTTTCCCATTTCTACAACATAATACTTGCTACCTCAAGTTAAAGGAGGTGGTCCAAGTTTGTGATTTAAGTTTCACTCCACAGCTGGCTGGGCAAGGTGAAGGGGCAGGGCAGAGGGGTGCCACACAGGAACAACAGCCCGTGCCATGGCAAGCAGGAAGCAGTCAGCAGTGAGCTCCCCTCTCTCTTTTATCCACTCAGATTGCAAGCTTACTAACTGTTTGCCAGCCGTACCCAAAGCAGGTCTTCTGTGCTCAGTAAATCCACTCATCCATTCTCAGAACCTTACAAATGAGTCAGTGAACTGATCCAGTTATCACAAGCCTTAATTTTGGGACATATACCTATGAGCAAGTCAACTCTCCCAAGTTCCAGTGCAAGAGGTCATGGGGGACATAAGATGTAAAGTGTGACACCTGTCATGTTTCAGTTCTTGGGGAATTTTAATTTTCATTCATAAGGAACATTAACTGTAGCCTTTAAATCTAACTTAGAAAAAGTACAGTTGAGAGAATAATAATAAGACAAAACGTATGGTTAGTGGAAGTGTTCATGGTATACAAACAGTATGTCAGTAAGGAGCTCAGCTTCATTGAAAAAATGTGTCTGTCTGTACGTGCCAATCTTTGAAAAGACTACAAAGTATACTTCAAGTTTTCTCTGAGTGGTGAAAATATGGATGGAGATTTATATATTTTTCTTCTTATTTTTTTGAGTTTCCCAATATCTAAAAATGTTGTATACTATAAATATAAGCATAAAATGTACAGTTAAAAGTGAAAATTTATGCATCTCCAGCGTCATGCTTTTGAAATGACCCAGAAAGGTAGTTAACCAAGTTTGAATCTTAATGAACATATATCTATTCATACTTATTTAAATTAATTTTTTGAAATTTTAAGCAAGATGGAGTATTGTTTTCCAGATCTGTAACAAATTAGTTAAGGCAAACGAGGTCCCACTGGAAGGCAAACGAGGTCCCACTGGAAGCAGTACTGTGAAGAAAACTGTCAGATCCCATTCTAAAGTTTGGGTCTTTGGAATCATATTTCTCTTTCTTGGAGTCCAGCATTATTTTCTTAGGAGAAGAGAACACTGTTGTGTATTAAAAAAAGAGAAACTATATATAAGCAAGAAGTAGCCTTGTTTTTTTGTAGATATATTGAGTCATAGCGGTTGAATTCTCAGAGCCCTCTGGCAATACTCTCTCTCACTAGGAATTTGGATACATACGCTTGTAGTTAACTCCTAAAATGGACAGTGGAATTGGTTTATGTGTCTGCAGATCAGAAAGCCAAACTCATGAAAGCATGACATGCTGATGTTACTATTTTCATTGATAGTGCAGAAATAGAGGAAGCAGGAGGGATTGGAGTGAAATTTTAGGAAGCACCTTCTGACCATGGTCAATAAGGCATGAAAAATACAGAGGTGGAGTATTAGGCCTAGTTAATGGACAAGCTTGCAAATGGAGTAAGATTGCTTTGCAGTGACTTTCGTTAGGGATGGGATTACTCACTTGGAACTTACCTTTTTTCATAGTTTGAAAGAAATTACACCAGTAAATGCTCAGTCTTTTTTACCTGGAGTAAACCACAGTTGCTGCGCTCTGCTAGTAATGCAGACAGAAATTCTTTAGGAATGCCACTTATCCTGGTTAACTGGCTTGCCCAAACTATAAACCCTGGAGAGAGCTTAGTTAAAAATTGATGAGCCATTGAGATTAAAAGAGCAAAACAAACAGCCACAAAACAGATGAATGTGATGTGTCTTTAAGTTAGCCAATATCAGAAATGTTCACTGCCAGTTGAAATTTGAACAGGATGTATAATGTGCAAAAGGTAGGGGAAATATCCATCCTAGTCCCAATGGTTATAAGTCCTATGGCACCCCATCTTTCTTATTGCTTCCAGAGAACAAAAATTATATATTTAGCCTGAGATTTCTGTGGACAGCAATATAAAGAGCCTTGCCAGCCACTTACTTTCAAGGGTTGTACAGTTTTCCTTGATGATTTTCTGTTTGCTGGCCTCAGCACCCCTATAAAAGCAAATTCCAGCCAATTTCAAAACCAATTAAAACTATTTTAAACCAGCGTAGCAATAAATTAATTTCCTGCTTATTGCAAATGGTTCTGTTAATAAAAATAGAAATCTTGAGAGTGGCTGCACAGAGGATGCGAATTCGTTGGCTTTCTTCACAGGGTGTGACATTGCTCATAGCTCTTCCCAACTGCTGCCAGAAGTAAAGTTGGTGGTTGCTTGTGGGTGTTTAACAGCCATCTGGAAGGAAAACTGGCAGCACCAAGTTGAAGGCAAACTGAGAAATCCTGGCTGCTAGCACAGTTGGTAAACACTGTAGCTTCCCCACTAGACCAAACATGGGCTCCAAATCCTGATGGGAAGAGAAAAATCAGGAAGGATGGAGAAAGATAAGTGTCATTCAAATGCTTTGCTGATTGGGATTTCACAAAAGCAGGATAGTTTTCTTGTATTGCAGAACTCAGTCCCAGTGAAGGATGGTTCATTTTCTTATTCAGTTTAATGAAAGCTACTCCACTGCAGCTCGAGTTTTAGAAAAGTGTGTAGTTTGTACTTTTGAGAAGCTGCAGTTTGAAAGCATCATTGCTGACAATGGATGAAAGAGCAAGAGGCCTAGTAAGACTGTTCTGTGTTGGCAGGCCACCTTCTTGTGTTGCATTATGTTTAGTCTTACATGTTGGACTGTGTCTGGCCAGGACCACCAGGGTCCCTTACATTGTCGTGTAGAGGTAGCACTGGAGATAAAACAGGAAATTTGGTTAAGAACTTCTGGTCCAGTCACCTCTGCCTTATATAAAAGCGTACCTCAACGCAGACACAATCCATTCTATTCTTTCTGGCAAATTTTACAGTTTCAGGGTCATTCTCAGAAGCTGAGAGAAGCAAAAGGTATAGCTTCCAGCCACTATCACTATGGGTATCGGCTTTCACAATAAGCAAGATGTGTTTTGTTCTTGTTAAAGTGCCCATTTTTTTTTCCTTTTTTTTCTCTTGTGAGTATTTCCCAGGAAAATAGCTGGGAAAAGTTAGCCCAATACCCTATCTTTTACGCATTCATGCCATTGGCATTTTTTAAAACCAAAATTACTGAAGAAAGCCTAGTCCAGGAGAACCTTGCATCTTAGAGTCTCTATTCGCTGTCTAGATCCAATGAAATGATCCTGGCTTTCACTGGCATATTTTGGTGCTGTGATAATCTATTTTGTAGAATAAACTGATGTATTTATTTCTCAGCTCAATGCTGAATTTTACTGGAGTTTTCAGAAAAACAGTTTTATAATGGATTTAGCTTTCTAAGGTCATATAACCTGCTGCATTGTGGGATTCTGAAATAAAGAGCAAAACTGCCTTTTTTTACAGTGAGTCTCCCAGAGAGCTCACTGTAACATATATATGCCTTTTGCTTAGTTTCAAAATAGAGAATTCCTACTGTGTCTTAAAATGACGGTATTTTCTCTTGGGATTTCCTTTGTGTGGGGATCTTGATTACTTTTAATGAGGTAGGACCCTGCCAGAAAGGATTTCCACTGTTGAACAGCTCCAGTTGTCTTAGGAAACATAACATTGTACCGTCTTTTCTTTTGTCATACCAGTCATTGAGCGCCGGGCTTTTGCACTGAGCTGCAATCTTAGTCTTGTTTTATGTTGAGACAGTGTCTCCCTCAGTTGTCCAGATTAGCTTGCTCTGTGATCCTTCTGCTCAGGCTCCCGAAATGCTGGCAATACAGGCATGCCTGTGTTAGCACTGTGTTATCTGAGTCCTCTGTAGAGACTTTAGCAAAGAAGCTTTGATCTCTAGCTGTTTGGCACTGTCTTTGTGATGACTCAGGAGCTTATCACTTAGTGAGAGGGAGCTCCTGGAAGCTTCTCTGTGAGACCAGACTGTGGTGTTGACTTCTGTATGATTACAAAATTGTTCTCGAACTAAACTTGCTGCTTCACTTCAAAAGACAGAAGAAATTTATCACTTACTCAAACTCTTTTAGGGAAATAGGTGCAACATTTCTTTGAAAAAAAAAAAAGATCCATGTGACCTGGAATTTCAGCAGGAATGTGAAAAACTCTAGGGTCCTTCACTGATTAGCCCTTCTTTCTCTTATATAGACATATGTGAGAGGAACCGCATTTCTCTTAACTCCATTGTACTTTTTCCACTGATTTGTTTTCCTCTTTAATGATTGCTGTTTGTCCCTCAATCTGTCAGCTGGCTCCAAGCCTTATGGTACCAACTGGAAATATGGTTCTGTAGTCCTTAGGTTTTTCTAGGAACTGTTTCCTGAGAAGTCTAGTTCCTTTATAATTTGAACACATAACTTTTTTTTAAGGTCAGTTTCTACATTTGAATTGCTTGCCTGTAGTGTACATTGTACCTCTGGCAGAAGGCTTTTGAAAAATACTGTCCCTGGAAATTGTGAGCAAGATATTTCTTCATGAAATAGGCTACAGGCTTGACCTATATTGACCTTACCTGTGACCCTTAATGAGAGACTGTTTATATAGGACCCTACCACTCAGATATATACTTAAATATAAACATTTGAATCTAATAGATTTTACTTGATACCAAGAGCATTTTTATATGTGTTGTAGTTGGAATAGCCCTTAAACTAAAGGAAATACTTGAAAGCATAAAACAACTGAATATTAAAATATTTTGATTTATACCAAAGCTTTTGAACTTTCTTATTTGTTTCTTGGATATTCAATGTTGTTGGACTGAAGCCTGTATGTTTGCTGAGATGGATCATATTTTCTTCTCTCCAAAGTTCACTTTTTTAATGAGGCAGAGTGTGATGGTATTCATAACTGATTTAAACATATTTGAAGGAGAACATATGGTCTTTTGGTATGGCTCAGGGCATGATTTCATTGGACTAATTTCAATGTGTGCTCTTTAAAGCATAGAACTTAAAAAATATAGTTTGACCTGTTGGAGGACTTGTATAAGCCAGTCCAAATCAAGTCTAATATCTTCATAGTATAAGAACAGTGCCCCAAACAGATTATGAGTATGAGTAAAGAAATGAAGGACGGCACCTGCTGAATTATAAAGTGAATATGCTTTCAGTATTCATGCTATTTCCAAGAATTAATAAAACACTATGACTCAAAAACTAGTAGTTACCAAAACTCTTTAAATACAAGTGAGTAAAATCCTACAAATTCCATAGGTAACAACAAGAATGTCCTGATGCTGGTAGAAAACTTTGTTGCCTTTTATTGGCTCTTAATCAAGATCTTAAGATTTAATTTCCTCAAACACTTTCAGCTTTTAAAATTTCCCTTCTCTGTTTCTCTTTGGGACCCAATTTCCTTTGCCAATGAATAGACAAACAAGAACTAATAATGTACTTTCATTAGCTTCATTTTCTCTCTGAAGTCATGAATTTCTTTATCTGATGCTCAATGTGAATGTTATAAATGATGAATTTTTACACAATATCCAGCATAGCAGCTTATCATGTAGATCCATAAAGAAAAAGCTATATTTTTTAGAGTAAACTATGCTAATGCACCAGGGAGAGTATCTCTTATTTAATTTTCTTTTCACAGTATTTTGACCTCCTAAATGCCATTACATTTCCTTTCTGTGAATCTCAAAAATGTAATGTGTTAGTCAAACAATAGGCCATCAAATATCTTCTCCATAAAGCATAAGAGAAAGTTCACGTCTTTAGTAAAAATCTTCATTTTAACAGGCCAAATATTTATTGAATCACTGCCAATTATTGTGCAGTCAACTAAGTAAGCTGCTGGTACACAAGGTCTATGTTCACTTTAGTTAGATGAGGATTTTTCTTTGATCCTGATTTGGAGAATAAGTTTTAAAGATGAGAACCACTGTCTGCCTAAACAAGTACTGAATGCAATATTAGATATTTTGCATTCTTGCTTGATCTATTTACTGAGAAGTGTGGTAGAGGATTGGAACTTAGCTTTGGCATCTTTAATTATCCTTTTGAACTGTACCTTCAGCATATAATAGCACTTAACTTTTAGGATTATTGTGAATTTACATAAAGTACACAGAATAGGGCTTACTATATAGTGAATCTTACATATTTTGGTAGTCAGTACATGCACGGTGATGTTGAAGACACCCAGTTGTGCAAGGAGGTGCTGCTGAAAAATGCTGTCCTGAGATATGTGAAGAAGGTGTTTTCCGTGAAAGGGGTCATGAGCAAGATCTATAATGGCTGTCACCTGTGCCCTGGACATACCATCCTTAAAGAGGGACTCTTTCTTGAGGGCCACTATGACTCAGATATATATTTAAATATAAAGAAAGGAACATTTGGGTCTAACATTTTATTTTACAATACAAAACACACACACACAAACACACATATCATATATATGTATATATGAGACTATATATATATATATATATATATATATATATATATATGTATATATATGAGACAGTGTCTCATTATATGGCTGAGGCAAGTCTTGAACTAGCAGAGATCCTTCTCCCTCAGCCTCATGAGGGCTGGGATTACAGGTGTGAGCCACCATGCCCCTCTTCTATGTGCTATGTCTTTTTCTTTAGGTACTGGGGGTTGAACTCAAGACCCTGCACTTGCCAGGCAAGAGGTTATTTTACTGAGCTATCTCCCCAGCCCCAGTGTGCTATGTTTTGAGTGGCCCATCAACTAAAAGAAACATTTGAGATTTAAAAACATTAAATAATGGAAATCTTATTGGAAATTGGTCGTGAGGGGATATAGAAGGTTTCACAGAGAAAGTTTAGCTTTTGAATTTCGCCATAAACAAGGAGCCACTCAGGCAACGAATATCACTCTAAGCACATTATTTAGAGAGAGGAATTGAAATGTTCAAAAGCCTAAAAATGGGAAAGAAAATTTTCTAGTGTTCAGAGGTAGAGTGGGAGTAGAGGTTAGAAGGCAGGTCTTCTGGATTGGGAGGAATAGGGCACAAAACCGTCATGATAGACTGGATAGTTTACATCTTGGTAATCAGTAAAGAAAAGGAATATTATAGATATTTTACCCTCAAGAGTGACAGTGACTAATTTGGAAAGAAAGAAGACTTATCTCTAAAAATAAAGTAGCCTTGCCACTTAAAGGATGATTTGTGGACCACGAGCACCCGCACAGGCTCTGAGAAGTGGCAGTTTTCAGGTTCTACCACTTGTGGAATTACAGTCTGCACACTATCCAGGGACTCAAAGGCACATTAAAATTTGATTATCCGTGATCTAGAGACAGCACAGGAGAGCCTTCCCAGAGACAGAGATAACAGGATGGATGGAGACAATGAAGGCCACTTGTGGGTACAGTGAGGAGGAAAAATGACAGCTTTACTGTTAAAGACAGCATTAGTGGGTGGCAGTCAGCAACATTCACAGTACATTTGGGTTTCTTTATTAGGGTTTCTGGATGGAGAAAATTAGAAAGGGGAAAGTTTTGAGAAAGAAAAATGGGAAAAATAAATCACTGCTTTGCACATTGTGTTTAAGCATTACATAGTACAGTGAAGATGATCTGTAAAAAATGGACCAAGCAAAATGAAGTCACATTATGAAGGAGAAAATCTAAAGAAAGTGGTTCTACTACTGTCAAGGAATACTCGCCAAATGACAAATATTGGATATGTCCTTTTCCACTGCTGCATAAAAGAGCAAGGGCATGCTAGAGTGGGCTCTCTAGTGTGCAGTCAGTATTTTGAAAAAATCCTCAGCTCATAAAGTCAATTTCTTGCTCATCCATTAAGTATAAATGCATAAAAATAAAACTGTAAGATATAACCGAGCTTGGTCATTTGTATGTGATTTCCCCCTATAGAGTTGGCAGCCACTCAGGCTCTGGAGCTTGGAGAGGTTAGAGTCCTGGTGATTCCTTGGCGTCAGTATTGGTGAATTTCTTTCTTAATTTGGTATGAAAAGTTGTGGGGAATTCAAATATCTGAGTTCACTGTCTGCTGAATTGAACTGAAATGCTATTCAGGAGGGTGTTTGAGAAGTTATTAGGCAGATTGTGGACTCTCTTGATATGTGACCATTACCCCACTTAGAGTTACCTGATTTAGCAAACAAAAACACAGGCCATTGCATTAAACTTGAGTCTCAGATGAGTGTTGGTAGAACCATGCCCCAAATATTTCAATAGATATGCATATATGAAAAGTATCAATATTTATGTAAAATTCAAATTTTATCTAGCTATTATATATTTTATATGACATCAGTCTCCCAGAGCCTTAAACATAAGTTCTTCCTACATGCATCTTACAAACATTGTTGTTTACGGATTAATCTAAAAATTTTATGAAATACCACGTAAATGTAAAATTTGTAGCACTAATTCCTAAGAGGATCTATGTATTCAATTTGGGAGAGAAACAAAACAGGCTTGTTGGAGAAATTATGCCACAATTTTTCTTCTTGTGCTTGTGATAAAATTAGTGACTTCTTTTTTAGAGCCTGCATACATGTTCGCATCTTGTTTCATAATCTTAGTACGACATTTAGGGGAAAGGCAGCCTATAATTACGGCATAAGTTATCAAGCAAATGGCAGATGTAGAGCTGTGAGAAAGGTGAACTTGATGTTCAGGTTTGCAAGGAATTCCGGTGTTAAGCAGGTGTGCTTGTGTTGAAGGAGGCAGTGTCAGAAATAAAGCAGGATCATAGGCAGGGTCTACTAATGCTGGAACTTCCTGTGTGCTTCAGTCTATTTTTAGAATTTAAAAGACATGAATCTATATTTCTCATGTTTTCAATTAAATCCAGCAACCACATTGAGCAGAAAATGGTATTAAAAAATCAGGAGGAGGTATGACTTGCTGGGGAATCCCAGACACATGGGGAATTGATTTCTCCAAGGACCATTTGAAGTTTCATGTAGGGCATCAAAATGGAGCATCACTTAAAATATAGAATTAAGAAAAAAACCTTTTTCAATATGTTATTTTTCTAATGAAGTTAATATATGCAGGAGTTATATAAGATAGAGCTTAAGGGCAGCAGAAATCCTTCACTTTAGATCTTCAAATCTAGAAATACTGATAAAATTTTGATATATTTTCTTCTAACGTTTTCCCAATTTATTAACATAAATATTAAATTAAGTACATGCAATATTCTACTGTGTAATTTTGCTTAACAAATGTCTTATGCATTTAAACTTGCAATTAAAAAATCACTGTTGACATCACTTAAGCTACTAATAATTAATGTATTATTTATCTGAACAGTAATTTTTAGTATCATCTCTTCACTGGGTTTTAGGTACCTTTCAGGGTTTTGTTTTTCGATTATAAGAATACTGGTGCACACTTAATGAATTCTATGGCTATGATCATTTATGAGAATTACAAGTAAAATTATTAGGCTATGAGTATAACATGACATTAATGGACTACACGTGTACTACCAAGCTTCCTTCCAAATAAAGTGCCCCAATTTAGAGTTGAAGAATCAAATGACAGAGGCAGTGAGAGAACATTGAAAGGCATAAGTGCAGAAATATAATATGTAGTTGGCAACAAAAAGCTCAGATTCTTTGACTATAGGGCATGAGAGATAGATGGGTGATATAAGGTTAAAAGGGTAGTTTAGAACTACCTTAAATGCCAAACTAATGTAATGAACTTTTTTTCTGCAGAGAGTTGTGAGCCATAGACAGCTACTATGTTAGAGAATGCCATAACTTTAGGACTTTCTTGCAGTTAATTGTAGGTTATTTAATGTCTCTGAACTTTTGGATCATGCCCAAATAATATTTAAGGTCACCAGCTATCAAAATTTGAATGTCTGGAAATAAACGATTCCATTGGCTCCTCATGTTTAAAGATGTCATTGACATTTACCTTATTGAACATAAATTGATTTTTATACACTTCTGTCAGTGACTGCATAAAACACCCGGAGGGCAAAAAGTACTAGGTCAGCTCTGTCATGAAAACTTTTCAATATATACTCTGGTGGTATATAGAACTGTGAGTGTGATAAAGATTTATTGAAGATTTAAGATCTTTCTAGGACCTTCTTGTTTAATGATGTGCCTGAAGTGGTTCCTGGCTCTGAGATGGACTAGAAAAGCAAAGTGTTATTAAAGAAAGTTACTTAGGTACACACTGAGAAACAGGTCTCTTTAACATCATCAGTATGCAACATGTGTCTTCCACAAAATGATTTTCTTTCTCTGTGACACTAAATATTGACATGAAAAGTTAAAGAGATAAATTACTGATATCCAGATATAGTTTACATTTTCAAGGCAAAGCTGGTTTGATTAGATTAGATTACAATTTCTCTCATCCCAGGCATGGTTTCCAAAAGGCAGTTTAGAGTCAGGCTAATGTTGCTCATTTGAGCACACAATGGGATTGTCTCTTTCTGAAGGTAAAGATGGAAGACATTTAGTTCTTTTATGCAAGTACCTGTCCACAAAACGAAAGATGATTTGTGCAGTAGAAAACAAAAGATGAAACAATACCTTGAATTGTTTTCCTGCGTGTTGGTAGCATAACTCTCTGGAGCATGCACAAGTTTCCAAATTTGGAATCTGTTTAAACCCTGAAGGCTCTGAGTTTCAAATGCAACTTGATCTTTTCAGCTTTGGGATTCTGTCTCCTGCTGTCATAACATTGCTTCTCAATTCAAAGGGCGGGGGGAAGAAAGAGATTCGTGACATCTCAAATAGAGCTTCTCTGCCATGGCCAGCTATCAAGTGTAAATGAGTCAGAAAACTGAGTATTAACTTTTACTTGAAGCAGATAAGTCTTTAAAAAATAGGGATAAAATTGCACTGATGGTTTGAAATAGCTATTCAAGTATTTTTATAGCACCTACCACTAGACATGCTTGGCTAGGTGAGGGAGACACTCACCCACAGTAGTCATTGGAGACGTCGTGTTAAACTGAAAATGTAAAGAGTTTCTCCCTTCCTTACTGTTTGACTCTGCATTAATACGGTGTCATTTAAGTAACTAAAAGTGTATTTCTGGCCAGGATTTCTAATTTTGTCATAAAATTTTGCCAAGAATGAATTTCTGCTTAAAAGGCTAGCCACTTAATACATTTTTCTTCTGGTCAGTTTAAAGCAAATAAATCAGGCCAGTTAATTTTATGACACAAAGGGAAAAATGGTTAGTTCTCTTGCTTTGGACTCTTATTTTTCAATGTCTACAATTCAAGTGTCTTTTCTTTAAGTACAGGCTGTCAGGTCATTAATTCTTAATACAGATTTGTACCTCTGGGTGTTTGGAGGAAAAAACTCATTAAAATTCTTTTGTTTATATGTGATTGTCCTACTAGAAATTTGGAATCCATATTTAGAATTGGCTGAGATGAATTGAAAGCATAGAAATACTTTTTAAAAAGTGGAAGTATATGAAATTCTGTCTGCAGGAAAGACTGCCTCTTTGTTCTTAAATATCTGCTACTAATTTTTCTGTATAGTGTAAGTTCTGTAAGATGCATGTTTCTAGTATGAATGTATTTATTCCATTTCAGTATTTATGCAGGCCTGGCATACTATGTAATTTTCCGTAATACTTTCTTGGTTTTCTGAGAAACGTTGGGAATCTTTTAAAATCTATTAAAATGTTTGGCATTGATCTATCACCTTACTGTCCTGTTAAAGGACATGTACACTTACTGAAGCACTACATGGCTTATCTGGAGGTAGTGGAGAATGTGTTACGGACACCAGTGGGTGTTTTCTACATCCCATTGTTGTGCCATAGTTTTTCCTTACATCTTCTTTCTCTCCAACTCTATAGAATGCTTAAAAGCCTTCTAAATAGTAAAGAGAAAAAAACCCTGCCACAAATTTACATTTCAAGCTTCACTAGAAAGAACTTGCAGTCTATCAAAGTCTTCTAGGTACTCATAAATGAAGATCGGTACACCCACTTCCCTGTTGTTCAAAACAGATTTACTCTTTTGTTATTTTAGCCATTGATAATAATATTAGAGGGCCAGGGAGTTAATTCAGTGGCACAGGTACCTGCCTGGCAAGCACAAGGTCCTGAGTTCAATTCCTTGTCCAAAAACAAAGAAACAAAGAAACAAAGAAACAAACACACAAACCCATATAGTAGTAGAATTCATCAACAGAAGCATTATGCTTCTGTTTTTTCACTTTCTTTTTCTTAAATAAATGCAACCAACTTCTCCTCAGTCCTAACTACATTCTAGTATTGGAAATATCCACTTATTCAGCTACATTGTTGTAGTCATTACATTGTGTCAAGTTGAGAAGTCTAAAAGTTAACCAAGTAACTCAGCAGTTCTACATCCTGGCTTGCAGAGGACTTGTCCTTAGTGCCCTACTGCTCTAGAATGTTGTTCATGTGTCAACTTGAGAAGTTTAGAAGGTTAACTAAATGACTCCTCAGGGCGCCAGGGTCGTCACTCTATAAACATCCTGAGCCTGTGCAAGAGGTGGGCTTGGAGATGGTATAAGTACCCCAGGGCAGGTATTCTGCATACAGTATAAGGGAGGAAAAGAGGCTTGTATCCTCCTTCTCTCCCCTTTTTTGCTTTTGATGTTTTGCACCATCATGAACTGCTGCCCTTCTGCCATGTGCCACCCTGCCTTGGAGCCAGCTGACTATGGACTGAAACCGCCACAAACTATGATATATACATCTTTCCTTCCTTAATTTTTGAGTGTCAGTTATTCCATCTCAGCGATGAGAGAAAAGTAACCAAGACATACATAAATGTAGTGGTCACTAGCTTTGTACTGAGTGCTGAGACTACAATAAAGAGCAAAGTTGAGTTGCCCTGCAGGGTATAAAAACTACTATTGTGGTGGGAGTTCTCAAGGAGAACCGGTGCAATAAGGTGTAAAACAGAAATGAGTAATTTCCATTAACACCCAGGGAAGGCTTCCTTGAGGTGGTGTTTAAGTGAAAGGATGCGGCAATAAAGTAACCCACAGAAGGAGGTGGGGGAAGTTGGCACTGCGGAAATCAAAGAAGACTGAGACAGAAAGAGTGAGGAAGGAATCTTGTGAAGTGAAGAAGGAACCTTCTGGGCAGGGTGGAGAAAAGGAATCTGGGAACTATTTATAGACTGGATAAGGGAGGTGAGGAAGGAGTACCTATGATAATTAATAGGTTTGATTTGTTTCTTGTATGGTTGGTGATTTATCTTCACTGAAATTCTATGGTTTTTTTGGGGGGTTCACTAGATCATGAACTCCTGTAGGACCACAGCTATATTTCTGAGGTGAACTTATAAATTCAAGTAGTGATTGATTCTGGTCTGCAATGTTCCCTTCTACTCTGAATGACCTTTACTATTTTATGGTCAAAGTTTACAAATACACAGTTATTTAGAAATGCTTTCAGAAATAGCTCTATTCACCCAAGCTGACTGGAGCTGTTCACTTCTTTTCTTTTCGTGGGGAGGGAGAAAAAAACTTATGTATCGTATGGGGACCAGTATGGCTTCCCTGTTAATTCAACTCCTTTTCAGTTATTTAGGGCACCTCCTCCCCTCAGATTTCAGCCTGTTTGCCTGTGAAATATTTAACATTTGTCACTAGGAACATGAGATGGTTCTTTGTTTTTTTAACATTTTTATTTTTATGTGGAAGTATTTTTCCCTTTTAAATCAAACCATCAGGCTGGGGAGATAGCTCAGTAGAATAAGTGCTTGCCTGGCAAGAGCAGGGTCCTGAGTTCAATCCCCAGTACCAAAAAAAAAAAAAAAAAGATAAAAGAAAAAAATCTAACCATTAATTCATCTAGTCCTCTGTGAATTTTGAATATATATGTATTAGAAATCTTTGGTCTACAATCTGAATCGCCTAGGCTTATTGAATATTCTCCAGAGAGGTTAGCATGATAGAAGAGAAAACAAATATTTCACATTTCTCCTTCCTTCCTTCCTTCCTTTTTTCCTTTTATTCTCCTATTTTTTAATAGATATTATATCAGCGATTCAGGAAACATGATAAACATGATACGCAGATGTCCCACAGAGCTTAGGGTCTAGAAGGAGACACATACAAAATGTCTCACTCCAGCCCAGTGAGGGCAGAGCTATAAGAGGACAGTGAGGAGGTTGGAGGAGGAAGCAGTAACACTCAGCTGCACAGGAGGGAGACGAAAGCAGGGGTACTGAAGTATCCAGAGAAATTGGAATTGGTGGTGAGGAGTTTGTTGATGTTTGTAGGCTTATTACTAAACTTCATAGTAGAAATAGCAAGAAATGGTACTGGACAGATGAACGGGGACAAGTGCATGAGGTCATGTTTTGAGTTCTACTCAAGCATGAACTAGAGGTCCTCTTACTCACAAGGATCCAATAAGGACACCTGTCCTGACTTCTAAATTGTTTGTCCATCTCCAGACCCACTTAACTTCATGAGACAGCCGCTGTGGATGGCTGCCTTTACAGAATTCCTGCTGGGGCTGCCAGACACTGTGCAGACTGAACTTGGGTTCTAAAGCTGCCATTTTTTAGTCATTTGGCCTTGGGCAAGTTATATGACCTCTGCAGGCATCCTTTCCCTCATGAATATGTAAATTATGGATAATAATAGTAGTGTACTCTTCAACTGTGAACGCTTAGATGGAATGCAGTTGTTGTTTAGTATATTCTAAGTATTCAGTATATGCTTGCTATCGTTATTATTGTTACTGCCACCCTCATTTTGTAAAATGACACCTTGAGTCACAGAAGGTTTAACTAGTGTCTTACACAGCATGTTGTGATGGAGGTGAAGTTTTCACCACCCTGGCAGGGGATCCTATGCTCCTTTTTCTGGCAGAATATACCCACACTAAGCCAAGGAATGACAAAGCATATTCAGATGGACTCAAAGTAATAAATGTTGGGTCCCAAACAGTGTCAGATGGTCACCTGAGACCTTGCAAAGGAGCAAGGGGCAGGTAGCCCTCTCCCATTTTCCCATCATCTCTGGGAACTCCTTTTGAAATGTGGAGAAGAGGCAGGAGAAAAGTTACTCCATCATGGTACATAGCTTGGTCATAGAGCTCTTGTGGGGAGATGGGACTATCGAAAGTGGGTTTGGACTCACAGTAGCTACTATCATGTAGTCAGAACACAGTCGGTATGGCCTTGGACAGAGGACTGAACACATTTAAAGCTCTGTTCCCCAAAGCTATCAATAAGGTGATAAGGTATTGTTTCTTTAAATTTTATTCTGCCCTGGTTGCTATTCAGTGTATTTTACAGGTATTCACTCAATGAATATTTATAACACCTCTCTGAGGTAAATACAATAGCTATCTTAATTTTATGAATCATCAAATTGAGATATAGAGAAGTTAAAAGACTTGCTCAGTCTTTTATAGCAAGGAAGTGGAATCTTGATTTGTCCCTGAACAGCTTGACTCCAAAGGCTGCACTCTTAACCTCCATACTTAGAGCTTTTATACTTGTGAAGATTAAAAGATGCTGTTGAAGCGCTGATGATTAAGCGCTAATAACGATGTGGCCCAGTAAGTGGGTAATAGGTTAGTTTCCCTGCTTTCCTGATTGGCTTTCTTCTTTAGCCAAAAGAGTTGGTTTTCATGAGTTAACAAATATGCCTTCCAATTTTATATTTAAGTGTTTAGTTCTCACTAAGGGATCAAAGATAAATAAGATCTTGCAAGAGGTCAAGGTGCAGTGAATCGAACATTTGCTCAGAGAGCCAGAGATAGACAGACACACATCCAGGAGCAGAACCCAAGTCAATGTTAACTGTTATCATAGAAGGATACAGTTTCATGGAAAAGTGATGGATATGATGGGTTTTGAGGATTAATATGAAACATTTATAACTTATTAGATTCCTAATCACTGACTCCAAGTAGATTAGATAGTTTCAAAAAGGAGATTGTTCTTAAATTTTGAAACTGTGTACTTTTAAATCCACCTTTATCTAGTTCATTTTGCAATCCTTCCATGGCAAGGTAGTCTATGTCAAAGTTGAGTCTCTTTCATTGACCTTTTCTTATTACTAGAATTTGTATTTTCTTGCATTATGCATCTTAAGATATTTATCTCATATTTCCTCATAGGAATTGTTTAGGCAACTAGGATGATGTATGTATCTTTATGAGCAAAAATTAGTTTAAAGACTGTTTAGTTTAAAATGTTGTTTTCCATTTAGATTGCTTTTCTGTGCCAGGAATGTCTGTAGTTTTTAAGTTATACAGAATACACTGACATAGCAATTTTGTACATCTTTTTTATTGGGAAATATTTTAAAAGTATTTTTAAAGTATATCTCTAAAATATTCTATCTCAGAAATATCTGCTAATAGGATAAATTGCGTCTGAATTGCTTGTACACTGGTATGCCACCTCTTTTGTGGTTTTAAAACATAATGACATTCAGGGCTCTTATATTTATTGGAGCATCTGTACAAGAACTCCAGTGTGTGGGCATCCATAAAATGGGGCGCTTTTGCTCCACAAAGGTTAGGACAGTTGAAGTTTTGTGTTTCTGCTACAAGCATCCTTGCAGTGGAATCTTGAACTGGGGCTTTCCTGTAACATGGAGTTCTTTAGAGAGCAACCTAAGTCTTTCAGTACAAGTTGGTATGATCATTACGGGTAAATCATAACCCTGCTTCCTGAGGAAATAGTCGACTACAGTTAATAATCTTAGGAGACAGGAGACGTGGCCCCAGTCTTTTCATGCCGACACTGAAGGAGCTGAAGAGATTCTAACCTTCCCATACATGTTTTCTATCATTATTCTTACCATTACCTCTATTTTACAGAACCTTAATCTGTTTTAGGAATTTATTTGTGGGTTTGCCCTCAATCTGGCAATATGATATGTTTTGGTTGGACTGTTTATATTTCAAGGAGCTTCTTGATTACTAAAAATAAAAGGATGAGTGTATATCACATATGTTGGAACATTTGCAATTAGTTGGTATTACTCTCTTAAGTGACTGGGCACGGCAGGCATGCCGCCAGCCTTGGCAGTCTTCTCAGAATCTTTTCTATGCCAATTCACAATTTGTGGCCAAGCCATATTTTTATCAGGAGGGTTTTATAAGCTTTAGAATCACTATTTCCTGAGCCAACTAGGTAGATTCTTGGCTAGAGCCATAAAAGCTAATTCATCCTTAAATATTCTTCCATGAGAATATTGGGGATGATATTTTAGAAAGTTTGGTGGGGGAAGAGACATTGATACTTCTTATAGATTACCATGGAGGAATGTAGAATGGAATTTGGTGGAGGGATGGAGAAATTACAAACACATATTTTTGTCAGGCACACATACGTCTTAGTTGGTTAGATAAAAATGGAGCTGGTGGATACAATGTTTTTCCAAAAATACGGAAGATTTTGAAACTGAAAATTCAAATTCAAAACTACATTTTGGGAAACTACTGAATCCTACAGAATGTGAGTAAAAGAACAGAAAATTGAGGAGAGTCTCATACAATGGGATATGAACTTATGAACTGATTCCTAATTAAAGAGTAGAGACTTTGGGATTCAGTGTTGATCAATAGAAACTTAATCCAAAGAAATCTCATTTCATGTGTCACAGAGCTGAACTGCATTTATTCCTAGAATGGAAGTAAGGACCACAGGATCTGGAGGGACAGGAGGATCCTCAGTACTGGCATGGTCAGAGAAGTTTCTGAAGAGATGTGTTTTGTTTAGTCTTGAAGGGTGGATGGCACTCACAGAAGTGGAAGGCAAATCAAAGAAAAACAAGGTCGGAAATCCTGGGGGGTAGAGAAAATATTAAAGGAATGATGAACAAATAGATATACATGACACAGAAGCTTTGAATACTGAAAAATAAGTTGGAGATTGGTTTTTGGATAAAATCAATGATTTTATTACTTTTATTCAAAATAAAATTAATAAATTTTATTTATAATAAATAAAATTAATATTCATCAAGCAATGAAGTGTGGGGTTAAAGCATCTCAAATTTTAACTCCTAAGTCTATAAAAGAAAATTAAGACCAGGCAATAAACTAACACCTAGAAAGAAGTTTATTGTTGATGTTAGAAAAACATTCCAGGCAATTCTGTATGTATGTATAAAGATGGATAGAGTATTACTATGTACTGAGACATAATTCAATAAAAGTTACATTATACTCTACACTGTTTAAAATTCTATTTTTATATTTTCAGTGATAGTTTCGAAATATGGTTAACAATGTACATGTCAAAGAATTCAAAATGACATTTCTTTTCATAGCCTATCTTAGGTGCTATATTTCTCATAACCTTAATATATTTGTGATATTTGTTTGAGAATAGTTGCTATAGGGCTCATCATTTTGAATTTTCTAGGGTTGTGCCTATGATTTAAATTCTTATCCACAATGTTGCATTTATTCAGGAGTAGAGTTTCAATATGTTAAATATATTTGATTGATTAATACTCATGGTTCAAGAAGCAGAAAGAGGAAATTTACTGGGATATTAATATAACAGCAGGAGGGACCCAGGAGAAGTTGGGTGCTAGGGCAGGGAAAAATAAGGAATTGAGTCTTTTCTCTTTTTTTGCTTGTTAGTCTCCTGTTGCAGAGTGGACCATACACGTGTATTTTTGGGAATGTGGTTGCTTAAGGTAGCCAGGCCCAATCGCTTAGGGTTCTGCCAACTTTACAGATGTTGTGAAAAGACTGGCTGTCCTCTGGTGGGTGCCCAGTGCATTCCAAATGGAGTTGCCTGGCACTGCATGGCACATGGAGCACCCATTCTTACACATCTTGTGTTCCAAGACAAGGGAGCTCTGCAGCTATGCTCCTCTCACTGGGGAAAGATCGGCTTGTAAAATTACACTCGAGTTAAACGATGGAGAAATAAGCGGAGGAGTTAATTATCAGATCAGTGAAATTATGGTACCTTGCTAATTCACTGTTTGCAATTAGAGAAATAAGGTCAGCAGACACACAATTTGTTTATATTCATGATATTATCCTTTAAAAATTCCCTTTCATATAATGTTGTATGGAAATTAATGAGAAAAAAGTGGGCCTTTCAATTTTGTAATTTAATAATAAAAGATTATTGTTATCACTGATGAAAAAAGATTTGAGACAGTTGCCTGGCAGAACAATTTGCTTGCTCTCATACCTGGATAAATGACCCTTAGCTGCACAAAATTTAACTTCTGAAATATTTTTCTTTGCTTTTGGCCCTGGAAAGTAGACAACGGGTGAAAAAAAAGGGCGACTGAATCTTAGAGCACAAGATGAAAATCAACACTTAAAGGAGAATCTGAGAACCGGAGAATTAGAGATGGAGCTGAGCTATCTTGGGCAGGCCTGGCTACTTCCACTGTATTACACAGTAGAGTGTAAAGCTTTAGAGTGAAATTTTTGGAAATTGTAATTATCTACAAATGTAAAATTGGTTCATAAAGTGTTCCTAAGGAAAAAAGTCATAATGCTAACCAGCAATCAGAGAAAAGTAGCTGAGAATTGTCCGGAAGAAATGGTTTTGGAGATGCAAATGGAGAGTGAATGGCTTCTAAGGGACTATGGCCTGAGGGAGCAACTGAGTCTGCCCTTCTTTAGCCAGATGGGAGCAAAGGGATCCACACTGGATAGTGAGCCTCAAAGGTGAAAAGACAACAGACGTCACACAGACAGGATGGGCCAGTAAGTGAGAAGCTGAGCTTTTGAATAAACATTACATTTTGGACCAAGTGTAAAGCTGTGACTAAGTGTCGGCTGTTGAAAAGAATTTGCTCCCAGAAAGAATGAAGAGATTGGATAGAGGATAGGGCTAGAGGGATAGCTGCACTGTCAAGGAAGTAGCTATTAGGCCTGTGTCTATGGAACTCTGCTACCATTAAATAAAATGAAAATTCACTCTCAGGGTTCCACCAGCATCTGTCAAGGGGCAAGAGGCAATTATATTAGTTAGTGCAAGTATGCAGCATTTCCTTCATATCAGAAAGCTCAACTGGACGAAGTTCAAGCACTTTGAACCATGAGCCTACGTAGGCTTGGCCCAATGTTTTGGCTTCTTTCTTTCTTGGTAGGTATTAAAGACTGACTGTGTTGCGTGCTCACTTGGATCCTGACACTAATAGGACACTTTGGGGCAGGCATCTAGCATTACTAGAGACGCCAACCTTGGGGTGAATTTGGTTATGTAACTCTGCTTCTAGAGTCTTCCATTCCTTCTACAAATGTTTATGTCCCTCAATAGTCTGCCAGTCAAGGATCCTGTTAACTTTGATCAACCAGACCCTAGGGCACATCCCTCTGCTGCCAGTCATGGTTGTGCCTAAGCCCCCAAACATAGTTGACCTGTCAAGCTATTTTTAGGTGTTGCCTTATTTCTCAAAGGAAATCCTAATTTTATCAGGAATTTAGTGGCAAGATCAGTTTCTTTACATTTCTCAGTTAGACACCTTCTCACATCTCTATGTATATTGGCAGTGTTTGGTTTATCCCAGGAACATAGTAAATTTAAGACTTAAGATTAAAGCCATATATTTTCTTGAAAAACTCCATTTGTTCATGAAATACATTAAAAGGTAGAATCTACATTTTACCATTTGGAAACATTAATTCTTTGACTCAGTGAATTTATTTTGACGTAGATCTTTTGCACCTTTATCAATGATTCTTCTTAAGGATAAGGACCTTTTCACAGTAGTTGACTCTAATTATATTAAACTGGTGGGCAATTTGGATTTGCACATTGATTTATTAACATTTAGCTAAATTTTGCTCTTTTAAAAATGGTGTCGAGGAAGAATACCAAGGCAACTCAAAAGAAGCTCATTCTCCTGCTCCTTGAACTGTTCTTATTTTTAGCTCCACAGTTATTTTAATTGCATCAGCTTTCTGAGGCTATTAGGCTACTATTCAATTAGGTATTGCTTCTGTGTACACAATGGCCCCCCTAGAAGCTTTAAAGTGCTCATGCAGTTTCAGAAACATTGCATTTGCTCCCGGGGAATAGCTCAGTTCAGAATAGCATGGGGAAAATAGAAAGGAGAAAACAGGATTTGGTTTTCTCACACCTATGGTTACCAAGAAAAGATAAGAAAAACCATGAGCACTGTCACTTATGGATTGTTCACCCCACTGTGTCCTTCCATGTACTTTATCTTATTTTTCCCTTGGAAAATGATTTGCGGTGCATATTATTCTCACTATATTGATAAATATGAGACTTAGAGAATAACTTACCCAATGATACAGCAATAGTGAGTGATGGGTCTAGAAGCTCTGTACAAACTGGCTGTATAAGCCACATCTTCAACCCTTAACATTTTAGTTGATGGAGATGATTACTAAGCACAGTCTGTGCTTCCCTAATTATGTTTTTCTCAAACTGGGATGAAAATACTTTGCTTCTAATTGTCTTTTGAAGTTCTACTATGCTTTAAGAATCAGATTAAATCTCACCTCCTCCAAGAACACTTTCCATATATTTCCATATCTAGTTGAAAATTCTTCTCTTCCCTTAATTGTATAACCTTTTGTACTTTTGTCGTGGTGTTTTCAGTCTGTCTTGTACTAGAATTTTGTGTGTTATGAGTTGTGGAGGGCTAACCTGCTACTTTATGTAAGTTTTACTTACACTGGTGCCTAGAACTATGTTTTGAATATAGTAGGTGCTCAAAGTATTCATCATGGATGGTTTTGGAAGTTTCTTGACAATCAGCATTGGACTTTTATGCTCTGAGTTGAAAGGAAAGGTTGGAGCCTGAGGTCTCTTTTTCATAGTTCCTTCAGCTGGACATCATTGTGCTTGAGGACAAATTATCTGTTGTCTTTTTATAGTTACTCCATTCAACAGAAAATCATAGTCATGTTGCAACCCTCTAGTAGCTGGGTGTATGAGGATACCAATGACAGACTGAATCACTCTTCTCCTGGAGCTCAGAAACTAAAGGGGGAAACAGATCATTAGGTGCCATGTAAATGCACACAGGTGCTATGAAGGAAACAGGAATTCCAGATAAGTGATTGTGGGAGTGATATTTCAGCCATTTAAGTGATAGGTTGGTGTTATGGTTTTTGTCTAGGTGTACCTCCAAAGTCTCATGCAATCATAGGGTGGTTTTGAGAGCTTGTGATTAATTCATGATCTAATGCTGGAATTCTTATTGTGAGTGTTACACTCAACCTGAGACACATAATCTGCATACAAACATAAGGAAGGGAGAGAGGCTTGCTAGCTGCCCCAGCTGCTGTTGCTCCCTTTGCTCTTTGCTGTTTTCCATTGTCATGAATGACTACCCTGTGCTATGTGTCACTTTGCTTCAGACCAGCTGAGTATTGACTGAAACCTCTACATTGAGCTAAATATACCCATCCTTGCTTAATTCTGGGTGTTGAATATTTTGTCCCAGCAATGAGAGAAAATTAAGTGAGACAGTTGGAAAGATGGACATAGGAGGGCAGCACACCCAGTAGATAAGACCCCAATGTATGAGGTTTGTGGGGTGAGACAGAGCACGGATGAACTCAGTCACCACCTGTCATGTGTCACAAACTGGGTAATATAGCAGCAATTACTTTCTTGGTGTCAATTTTCCATCATTCATGCATGACAGGGTCCATATGTAATGCATGGATGTAGGTTGAGCTATACCAATATTCCAAGTTTTTAAAGCTTTTAATGGTCTCTATTAGTAACCAGTTATGTCTGTTGTAGGCTTGCTACCCTTAAAATTATAAATTTGGTTCAATATATATATATATCTTCATATACAAAACATAGTCACCATTTATTGAATACTTATGTGACCGTGTTTTAACCATTTTATTCACGTTATTTCTTTAATTCTCTAAAAGTGGGGTCTTGGTATAAATATATTAGGCCTTGAAAACTGCCTGATCAGCATGGCTCAAATTAGAAATATTTGAATTTGCTGTTTTACTGTGAAAGCAGCTTTAGATAAATAGGTGGGGCCACGTTGCAGAAAGCTTTGTTTCTGGGCACTGAAATTAGAATCTTATATGAGTTTCATCTCTTGAAAAATATTCTTTTTAAAATAATTGTCTTAACTACTTAAACATATAAAAACCATTGTTAGCTCACGTATCATGAAGCATCAGGCAGGGGGTATGGCCTGGGACCTAGAATTTGTCAACTGCCTTCTCCATTTTCCGTATTGTACTGAGAAGGATGCCAGGGTTCTTGGGAAGCAAATTATAGTCAGAACTGAAAAGCTGGTTAGGTAGATTCCAAAGTCTGTTTCTCTCACTCACACATCTCACAGCACTAACAATTCTGCTGTGGTTCACAGAATAACTTCTGAATTTGTTTCAGGTATCTAAACACTAGTTCTCAACCAGACTGCATGTTTTTGAGAGGAAGAGATGCTTCTACATGTGTCATTTTTCCCCCACAGGATGGTGGGCTCTTGGGAGACATTAAATAGTGCATAAGTGTCCTCTAAGTGGTTTCTGTGAAAGTGATTTAGAACTGTAGGTTTTTGGGAATGCACAGCAATCATATTTATAGTGCCAACATAATTTGGCAGCTTGAAGACTGATTAAAATTCTAGGTGAAACTTTCATGTCACATTTGTAGAATTAGTGTCATATTATTAGTTTTCATATGCAAATCTCAGAGAACACAAAAAAAGTTGATTTCCCTTCCTTTGTGGAATGAATTGCCCTTTAGTCCTCTAAACTGTGGGGAATTCCTTAATTTCTTGTTTTGAAATTATGCCTGTGGAGTCAATTAAAGGTGAATGTAAAAGCTTTTACAATCTGAAAATATGAGTAAATAAATGGAAGAAGCCTGAAGAAATTCATAATCATCAAATAATATGTGACCAGAGAGCGGGTCTCAGTGTTTTGTCATCTCTTTTTCTCTCTCTTCATCTCCTCCCTAGTTGCCTTAAAAATCCAACATGACAACGTTGTGCTGTCACAAAAGTCTTTCACCTATGAGACTAATTTTTATGATGAAAATTTGCTTTGTCACTTAGGGTACTAGTGAAGGCAGGCATTTTCCATAGTTGAAATACTTAAAATATAGTAACAAGGATTGATGAAAATGAATTTAGAACAGATACGTTATGTTTCACATACAAGAATGCATATATTTTACAAATATTTCAGCCTATATAATTTTTGGATACCAACTTGAAGATGTGTGAGTGGAGACCACATTTCAACATTCTTCTGGAGGATATTATAGCAATAATTTTGAAAACCACAGGATTAGGGAACATTTCTTTCAAACATGGTTTCTCTGGAACTGGACTTCAAGAATTTTAGTGTCGTCTGCTTCTGAAGAGTGAATGAGAAAGGTAACTGTAAGAGGACAGAGGTTAGGGAATATGCAGAGAAGCCACAGCAGTTCCAAAATACATCTTTTTCTAGAATTTTCAGGAAGAGGAAATATTTTGGTGTTTATTCTGAAATACAAACAGGCTGTTTTGAAGTTTTGTGCATTTCAGGCATGCAGAAGTACACCATTGTTGAAAATTACTACCACTGAACAGCTGGAGAAATAAGTGCCAAGAGCCGCTGAAAGGAGAGCTAAGATTACCTCTTTAGGAGTCTAGAAACATATAAGGCATATTTTCTTAACTACAGAGAGCATCAGGAGCAGAGATGCCTAGTCTATGTGCCCGTAAAACAGCCATTCAAGCTTAAAAATATGTTTCTCTTGCTTGTTTATGGGACAAGATTGTGAAGAAAATAAATTGGGTAGGTTTTGGCCTCAGCAGCTGCTATTCACCAAATGATAGTGAGAACTGGGGGGAAAAGAAATGAAATTGGTCTGGTCTCTGTGGAGGCTTCTCATGGGAGAGTTGGTGGCATGTTATGTTTCTCTAGAAGTCAACTTAACTCTTAGTTAAGGAAGACTGTGCTTAATAAGATCTTTTGGTGTCCCCAAAGGGTGAATGCGCTTCCAATTGGTACTGTTAAATTTAAATTTAAATTTAATCTTGTGGAGGTGCAATTGTTTCTTTTGGATTTTATGGGGAATAAACTTACTGCACTGTTTGCAGGCTGAGTATGTATTTTCATTCTCTATGCAGGGAGCAAAGAAACAAAAGATGAGTAAAGCTTGGTAGAACTCAAGAGCTCTCAAACTTGACTGAAAGCTACTGGGTTCATACAAATGAAGTTACAGCATCTACACTATTAAGAGGAAAGCCATGGGCTATGTGTGTAGTACTGTAGTGGCTTACTTGTCCTTAATTTTTAACTGTAACACCATTATAAGTTTTGGAAGGCGATTTTTTTTTTTAATAAAAGTGCCACGAAGTTTTCTCTCACACATAGAAGTTCAACAGACTAACAGATAAATAAGCATTTGATTTGAAGAATTCTGGCACATTTCATTTTCAGTAACTCCAGTAAAGATAAAAGGGCTTTTACAGAAGCCACACACTGAAGTTTAGCACTTTAAAATGTAATTGGTGTTGCAAATAATAATTGAGCTCTACTTAAGAAAACAGATATCAAAGCTGTGTTTACCACAAGCTGAAAGGTGAAAAATCACAGCCACCTGGGAATTATTTGGTAATTTAAAAAACCCCCATAAAAATGTAAGTAGAGATTTGAGAATTTATATCATAGGAATGCATTAAAAATTTTAAGTATAAATTAGTCATTTGGCATGTGGCTGTGGATTAATTCACTAGGCCTGGTTTGGAAAACAAGAGACTATTCAGTTTCTAGAGTTGCAACTTCTAGAAATATATGGAAATGAATCTTCCTTCTATAGCACCTAGGACATATGGAGTGGAGTTCTCTGAGCTTATGCTGTGTGTGTGTGTGTGTGTGTGTGTGTGTGTGTTGGCTATTTTTCTTCTTTTTTTTATTTTTACAGATATGGTACAGGGTCTCACTACGCAGCTTGGACTCCTGGTGATCCTCCCGTGTTCAGCCTCCTCAGTGCTGGGATCGCAGGCGTATGCCACCATGCTGGGACTTGGTCACTGCTCAGTTGGCCCTGGGGGCGGGGCTGGGCATGGCATGCAGGACTGGGGATCAAATGCTGGTCCCTGTGCATGCTAAAACAGACCCTTAGTCCACTGAGCTATCTCACCTGCCCTGGTCCTTTTTCTTTTGACCTCTTAGTTTTATGCCCTAGTAAAATGCATACTAAACAAAGATCATCACTCACTGTCCTTTGGAATGGATCACACACCCCTCTGTGATTCAGTTTTACAACCTTTCTTGCGTTTGTAAAGACAACTATGAGGGCTGCCAAGGAACAGTTTTGTTGATTTTTAGGTTATACAGATAAACTGATTTATACATGTAAAATATAGTCCCACAAATTTCTTTTTAAAACAGGTACAAATTTGAAAAAAATCTATAGCACGCATATCACAGAAAGGACGTGGTACATGCATTCACTCATACCTCTTTCCTGGGGGTCTCTTATTATCCTCTTTTTGTTCATGTATACAATTAGATTAGGTTTAAATTTATAGGCATTCCTAATTTGAGAACTTGAATTCCCTTCTCTCAGCTACACTGCTAAATAAAATGGTCACTAAATGAGGAGTTGTATTCAGTATGTATATTATATTATGCAGAAGAAAGAAATAGTCAAAGGAAACACCAATCTGATGACTTTGCTCTTATTTGTATAACTCTTACATGGAATACTTTAACGTATGACAGAACATAAAATTACAGTACTGTGTTCTACAATGAAATCAGCAAACATTACAGTACTGCACTGTAAAATATGCCATGATAAGGCTGCACTGCCACTTACATTTGTGTGTTGGAAGTCCAAATATAGGCCATAAGTCTGAACAGTGGGGACAAAAGTCTGAATAGCACACCTTGCTGGTAAGTCCAAAAGGTCCTTAAACAGGTAGGACATTAAGTGAGGAAAACCTGTATTGATATAGTGTTTTTCTAAGGTATGAAGGAAAGTCGAGATTGGGACATTCAGACCCATTAAGTAAGCTCCTTATCTCATCCTGGTATACCTGCAGAACTTCTGCTCAGGATTAGAATGATGCCATTGGCACAGAAATAAAACCCTTAAAAGGATGAGTGTTCTTAAGACTCAGAGCCTGAAAAGCCACAGTAACACTCCTGGAAGGTGCTGGAAAAATGTATCCACCATGGTCAAAGTATTGCTGTTGGAATAAACTGTCCTGTTACTTCTTTCCACAAGTCAGACAATACAACCCCGTTCAACTATTATGTCTAACACTTTACCATGGATGTAGCTACTGGAGACTATAGGTGGACTTCACTGACTTCCAATCTGGTAATATTCCTATATGTTTATTGAACATTTTCTATGCTGGAACTTTACATAATTCAGACTTGATAACCTTCCTAACACCCCTGTACGTACATATTTTCATTTTACAGTAGAAGAAACTTGTATGGACAGTTTGGTAACTTGATAAATGTCCAAGACCACATAACTGGTAAAGGCTGGTGTCAGGATTTGGAATCAGTGAAAAAGTCTCTTTTCTTAGTCACTGTTTTGCTTTAACAGAAGAAAGGAGTGCATTTCCAGGTGAGCAAAATGGGAGGGGCCATTCATGGCTCAGGAGAGCAAGAACTTCCCGTCTAGTACCTGAGGCAGTAGACACCTGATTCTCATATAGCAGGAGAAATACAGTCAAAGAACTATTCACAAGACACAGGAGTGAAATAGACAAGAGGCTGTGAATATTGTTTGTGGTCTGGTCTTGACTGACTAGGAGAATACAAAAGTATGACAATTGGGCCAGGCACTAAGGACAAAGGAGTGCATTTCCAGGTGAGCAAAATGGGAGGGGCCATTCATGGCTCAGGAGAGCAAACAATCAAGGCCAGAGACAGGACCCAACAGCATGAGTTTGTGCAACTGCTGGTAGCTCAGTTATGACTGAGTGGAGGAGGAGTTTATGGTGATGATGATGATGAAATTGACAACTATCAAGAAAGCTTGGTCTTTTTAGTCATGAAAATGTTGTTAGTCAACTAGGTTGCCTAGATGGATGGGTATGTGGTCAGGAGACATGATGGGTAGGAGACCAGTTATGCAGCCAGAGCAGGACTCTAGGCAGGGACAGTTGACTCCAGGGTGCACAAATGGGCCAATGACTGAGTGCCTCTGTGAGAGAGTGCAAGGGCAAGGGCAGGCTTGGGGGAGGTGCTGCTGCTGACTCAGGAATGCACAATTACTGGATGAGTCACTTGGTAATAGTTTGTAGGTCCTTCTAGTTTAGAATTTTTTAAGTGCCAATTTAGAAATGCAGGTGATTTAAATATTGACTCTAGAGGGCCGGGGAGATAGTTCAGTAGAATAAGCACTTTCCTGGCAAGCACAAGGGCCTGAGTTTGATCACGGGTTCTGCCGGGAAAAAAAAGAAAAAAAAAATATTTGCTTGGGCAAGGGAGATAGCTCGGCGGAATAAGTGCTTGCCTGGCAAGGACAAGGTTCTGAGTTCAATCCTTGGTACCACAAAAAGAAAAAAAAAATAAAAATATATAAATATTGATTCTAGCTGGCCTGTTCTGGGGGGGGCATACATTCAAGGTACTCAGTTTTGAAAACCAAACAGCTTCTTCCTACATTTAAGATTTTGGAGTTGTCTAGAAAGTAGAATATTGTGTTGCGTCCAGCTCTGCCTGCACGGTCAGGTTTGAGATATGGCAGGAAAAAGCAGGGCAGAGTGAGCAGCAGCTATCACCTTTGTATTTGGCGACTTGCCTCACTGCTCTGCAGCTCAATCATTCTTCCACTGTATTAATGCTGATTGTACAGAAAATTGCACCACACTTCACTTTGATTTGGCCAATTGAAATGCCCTTTTAGGAAACAAGTGGCATTACCAAATCGGTCAATTCCTGGATCAATGCAAATCTGAGACTTCTTTTGCTGTAGAGAGTGAGGCTACCACTTCTGTGTAGTCAATTAGCAGAAATGATACGAAAACCTCCAGTTCTGCTAACGAAAGCGAATTGGTTTTGCGTGATTATTAAGCGGTTTTGCCACGTGTTCCTTCTCGATGGAGTTAAAGGCATTAAGGTCTGGATCCTGCCCCTGCTCACTGTATACCGCATACGTCATGCTCTCCATCTTCATTGCTATTCATATGGAGGTCAATTATAAGCTGCTGTTTAATGTCACCATGAAATTGTTCAATTATTTTCTCTCAGCATCTAAGTAGCTATCCTCAAAGGGATTTAGCAGAAGTGATATTAATATGGACGAATTCTTAGGAAGCCAATAGTGCTCAGTGGCTCTCCTTTTGTGCTTTACCCCTTTCCAATTATGAGATCCAAAAAGCTTGATAAGTTGCTAATTAATAGCTCAGTGTCCAATCTTCTCTATGGTTAATATTGGGGAGAGTAGATACAGTCACTTTGCTTTGTTGTAAAATCATGATTAGAGAAGTGAGGCTGCCTTAATTGCCACTTTCTCCATTTCTCCTACCTCCGCTCTTCCGGACTCTTTAGGGTTTAGGTTTGGTTGGTCTAGACAGGAAACAGGCTCAGTTTTCTTTTTCCATTTCCATTTTAGAGTGGGAGGACATAAGTAGAAGAATAAAACTTTTTTAGTGAATCATGAATATCTACCTACAACGGCAGTGTTTATCTGTTTGCAGGTCACAAATACAATGTCCTTGGATCTCTGCTAATATTGCCATGCTTTGTAAGAAGATGCATTGGAAAGTAGTTTTTACAAAAAACACATATCATTGTTTGCCTAGAAATATCTTGTCTTCCAGTCACTCCTATCTTCTCTAGAGCCAACTATAATTTTCTTGAAGTGGAGCCAGTTGCTTTTGATCATCTTGTGCCAGCTCTTGGCTCTGGAACTGGTTATGTCTCCAGCAATGTCTTTGAAGTATTTCAGCTGCCTCATTTATTATCCACACTATTATGTGGAAGATAATGCTGTGGATATTCTTGAGAGAAGGAGTGCAACTAGGTGACTCCGTCAAGGGTTCTGTGTTAGGCAGTGTGCAGCATGTTGCGTCCAATAATCATGGTACAGCGAACTGTTATTCAAGGGAGAGCCAGCTGTTACAAGAACTAAGAGAAGAAGGTTTCACGAGAATGTGGACAGAAGCAATTGTCATATAGATGACTTCATGGAAAAGGAAGTATTCAAGCTGAACCTTGAGGATGGGGAGAATTTTTGTAGGCAGTTTGGTACAGGTTGGGTATCCAGGCTGAGGCAGGATGAAATCCGTAGGTGTTAGTTCAGGGTCACATGTCATCTTTTAACTTTTCCTGTCACTGCTTTCTCTCTGTCCTTCAGGAGCCTTTTTTCTCCTCTTGTCACCCCTTTCCAGTCTCATTTAAAAACCTAATGAGTCTCCATATTGCTACAATGGTGAGCTTTATGATTTACTAGTTTCATTCTGTTTTCCTTGCTAATAAATACAGCAGTGAACTCAACATGGAGAGTCCTACGTTAGTGTATGAGATACGCAATGATTAGTTAAGTACATGTACTTGGTGTCCTGTGCCTTCTGCTCTCTACCTCAGGGCCACCTACTTATTGAGAATATCTTGTGTCTATTTATCCTTCTCCCTTTAATGTCATCCTCTCTCTCCAACCCTGAGTTCTGTCATCTTCATCTGTCCTGTAGTCACCCATCAAGACTAGGCTTATTCTTCCCGTATTCCAGGTTAGGCTGAGAGGGGCAGGGCAGTTAAGCTGTACCATTATAGAGTGCTGCTCAAACATTCATATCTTGTTGTCTTCATAGGGTGTGGTAGGTTTTGGGGGAAGCAAATGAAATTTTGAGCTTTATTGATTGTGTCTCTTTCAGTCATAGCCTGATGGCACTGAAGTAGGTTAATCTTGAAGGGAGAACTAAAGCACTGAAAGGAGATAGGACAGCAGGAATGAGAATGTCCACAGAGCACAGTGGCTATGGCTGAAAGATGCCCTTTCTAAGGAATCTGGTATCATTCCATGAGTACATACATGATTTTGCTTTCAAACAAAAAGTTGGATTCATTCTTTATTCAGTTGGGAAATAATTATTGAAAAAAGGTGTATTGCAAGGCATTTTCTTGTTTTGGACCCTTTTCCTATTTTGTTTTTCCTGTTAGCTCATTAGATCCCAAGAGACTTGTGCTGCTGCTAAAAGGAAATCTCATAAAAACCAAACTGAGAGATCTGGAATGCAGCTCAGAGTACTCCGCAAGTCTTGCCTTATTTCCTCTTTATGCCTCACCTCCTCCAGCGCCTGATCCAGGGGCTTCTTGTGGGTTGGCTTTCCTTTCTGATCTATCTGTTTAGACCTAGTAGCAGGGTCCACATTGCTCACCTTGTCTGTCCGCTTGGCAGAGCGCCATGCTGCACAGTCATGACCTGGTCAGAAGCATCTCATCAACTCTGCTGGCTGCAGGCTCTGACTGCCTGGGACAGGCTGGGGCAGATCAGACAGTGACGCCCAGAACAGAAGTGTAGATTATGTGGTATGAGAAGCCAGCCTTAAAGCTTGGACTGTAGACTGCTGGTCTACACTGACCCTCCTTTCTCCATTTCTATTTGTGTTTGATCTTTGGTTCGAGAGGATTATTAAAGTCATTTCACAGTATAATAGAGCTATTTTGTTCTAATCAGAAAAATGCATACAAATGCAAATGGAGATTATAAAGGAAAACATATAAATGTGCATGCATACATGAATTTCCCATGTTGGAGTCATAAAGATTTCCTTACTGAA
Organism: Octodon degus; assembly: GCF_000260255.1. Taxonomy (NCBI): domain Eukaryota; kingdom Metazoa; phylum Chordata; class Mammalia; order Rodentia; family Octodontidae; genus Octodon; species Octodon degus. The sequence goes on from NW_004524810.1 coordinate 2,219,811, forward strand.
GTTCTGTTAGTTAACCAAGTTCTTCCTTTTGGGATGCTCTTTTAAAATCCCTTTTCAAGAGTAATGAAGTTCGGGCTGGTGTCTGCTTAGGCACGCGTAGGCAAGTACAGGCACCACATGCTGCGTCAGCCCCAGGGCAGGCTGGGCTGGCCACAGGATTGGGTCGTGGTGGCGCATTCCTGTAACCCCAGCACTGGGGAGGCTGAAAACCAGGAGGATCACTCTGAGATAGCGAAGGAGCTCAAGCAAGACAAAGCAACTGACAAGGCAGCTGTGTCCACTAACCTTGGAGTCACCGAAGTTTGCAGTGCTTGTACCTGTTCTTCAGGATGATTTTTCTTAGCTAGTCATCTTCTCCACATAAAGAGCAAGTGACACTCCCAGCAAAGCCATTATTCTTAACAGTGTTATGTCTGCTCTGCCTTTTATTAAACCTCACGAGGACATTTCACCCAACCTGGGTCACTGCAGGACTGCTTCCTTCAGGCGCAGAGCAGTGCGCCCTCATAATTACTTAGGGCCTTCCTTTGCTAGGACGGGAAATGCCTTCGCTTCCCAGTTCTGCGGTCCAATGGGTCTTATTCCCGTAACTCAGAGTCACGGTATTATTCTTGGAGCAGACTGCAGGTTATTCGGGAAAGTGTCATCACTGTTCGCTGGCTGCTGGACATATTTGGCTTTAAATCAATTTCAATGAAAGTTCTGACCAAAAGGCCAGTGGCCATATTTTGCCTCAATCAATACTGAAAGTTAAATACTTACATAGATTTAAATTTTTTCTCCCGATTTTTTAGATTCATGCATAAATAGCAGTAAATAGTATATTTACCAGTGGCAGGTATGGTAAATCAGAATAATATGTAACTTATTTTTTAAAATACAAACTCTTATTGTGTTCATTAGTAAAACATTAAGTCAACCCTAATAGATCACAAGAAATTGTTATTATTTTTTATGCATTTGGTACGTGGTCTGCAGGGTCTACAGGGTCTCACTCCTTAGATTGGATTTACAGTGATTTTCTTGTTTTCAGCCTCCCAAGCTGGGATTACAGGTGCAAGCCACCATGCCCAGTCTCAGTTGCCATCTCAGCGTGACCCGGGGCTGGGGCCTGCACAGCATGCTGGAAATCGAACCCCAGCCCCTGAGCTCTGCCTAAGGAGGCTCTTTAGTCTACTGACCTGTCTGGCCAGCCACAATCAAAAGAAATTATATGGTTTAAAAAATGCTATGGTTCTGAATTCATGCACCTACAATATATGAATGGCAATGGAATACCCATCTCTGACAAAAGTAAACAAAAAAGGGGGATATAAATGAAGGTCTATTTTGTACTGAAAAAAATATATGTCTGTGTATAGAAAATAGCATAGATATACAGCTCCTTTCTCTTAGTTCAATGAGAAGAAAGTTTTGAACTAATAGTGTTTAAACAAGATATCATGTCTGCATCTTGTACTATGAATAACTACTACAAAAACAACAATATACAATGTGTTGATTATTGTAACTGTCCTACTAACCTGTTTTGAAACTGTCTCATAGGGGCCGGGGAGATAGCTCAGTAGAATAAGCACTTGCCTGGCAAGTGCAAGTGCCTGAGTTTAATCCCTGGTTGCACCAAAACATACAAACAAACAAACAAACTAACAAACAAGCAAACAAAAAAAACCTGTCTCATTGCTGCTTCTTTCTCAATAGAATTAATAAAAAAATAAACTACCAACTACCAAAAAATAAAAAATGCTATGCTTATTAATGTATTGATTAGTATTTTTTGGTTATTTATCTGTACTTAAATGTAAATGTATTCCAAAGCTTTCCATATCAGACATACAATTGTATTAGTGTTTTCTGTTGCCTACAGAATAAACTCAGAGTTCTTAGTCTGTGTTTTGAAGCCCCTCGTGGCTTTTAGGACAGTCTTTCTTTTAAAATTCTGATTTATTCTCTGTTCTCTGTATGAGTAGGTGCTGCTCTCAGTACTTGGTCTCTTAGTCTCAAATGCCCTTTCCTTCTCCTCATCCATCTTGGTAAAGCTGCTCAAATTCTCTTTCCTTCAGTGTTTTCTGATTTAGAATTAATGTCTTGGCTTCTCTCTGTGACATGACTAATTTCCTTTTATTAAGCCTCCTTCTCATTTGGCCTTACCTCTTGGCTTGCGTACCCACTTTTCCCAGTAGATTTTGTTGGGAGGGAGATTATAATTCACCTACATCTTTGGGGGGTCTTGTTTAGTGTCATTTTTCCATCTCTCTAATGTATATAAAGCCAGAGCTACCTTTGTAGCTCTAATTCCTTGCTCTCATTTGTTGAAGACATAATGATACAGACTCAACAACAGTCGAGCCCCAGTTTTACCCTGTGTCTTATGTAATTCCTAGAGTAGTTTCTAGAGGATGATAAGGTCTAAGAGAAATTAATGGGATTGAATTTCTATTGACTATAAATAAGGAACCTGTGCAGGCCAAATGAAAAGGATATGACTTGTCTAAATCCTTTGGAACATTTTCAAAGGCAATAGCTCATTACTTTGAATCTTATCCAGTAACATAAAGCACTTGGAATCAGATACAGTAAGTAAATATTATTCCAGGCAGTGATGTGTCTTACAGGGTGTTCTTAATGACCTCCATAGCCGCTACAACCCTTTTTTCTTACTATTTTTGTTTTTTGTTCAGCTGGCCACCTCATCATTAAGCTTGGATCAATAATTGTGTCATTGCATTCCAAGCAGAATACCACCAATTGACTTAAGAAGACCGCGGGATTCTGCCTTCATCATTTTGGGTTTTATTGGTCATCATTTTCATCTGTTTAGGTCTTCTACAATTTGCAGTGCTTTCCTGCAGCTTCTGCTTAGTATGATTTAGATTGTCTTTCCAACTCTACTTTTTTGGATTGAGATGATTTTACATTTTGGGTTGCAAAGTGACATTGAAAGGTACATCTTTTTTTCTTTTTTCACTCTTTCCAGGACTCTAATGAGAAAGAGTACATTTTATCTTCCATCAGACTGTGCAATTGTCTCAGTCTGTCATTTTCTGGAAAGAATAATTAAAAATGCTGGATGGTTATGATTTTGTTTCTCTTGTTTAGTACTCTTTGCTTATTTATTTTCTTACAAATTAATTAAAGATGAGGAAATCTTCAATTCTATCTAAAGCAATATAGAAACTCTTACTGAAATCCATTCTTATGCATCCTTGAAAACGAATGCCTCCAGCCAGAGTCTCCAGTCTTCCATGGGTGAGAGAAATGAAGAGAATGCGCTTGCTGTGCCCTATCAGCAGTGTGCACATCACTGAGAAAATGGGAATGTGTGTGTTGCTTCGTACTTTTTTTGGATAAAGATACCAACTGCCTGTAATACTGGTTGCACTAAGTCAAGGTCATGTGCTGTTGAGTCAGTACTGGATTTTAGACAGTAAGAAATAGTTTAGATTAAGTTATTATAAATACCATTCATTTAAAAAGTGCCTCTTAAACTAGACGTGGAGGTGCAATCCCATAATCCAAGCACTTGGGAGGCGTAGGCCGGAGGATCCCTGCAAGTTCAAGGCCAGTCTGGGCTACAAAGTGAGTTTAAGGCTAGCCTGACCTGTGTAGCAAGACCCTGTTTCAAAAAGACAAAAAAGTGTCTCTTGATTCAACCTTCTTTCTAACAATTTTAAATATAGATTGGTCCTTTAATTTTGTTATTCTTTAAAGTACTACTTGAGCACCTACAATATGCTTAACACTGAACTGGACTCTGAGAGGTACAAATGTAGTATGTGGTGTTTTAATTAGAAAATACAATTTGTTTCACTTACATTTCTTTTGGTTGCACTGTTCCCTGCTCTTTCTTTCTTTCTTTCTTTCTTTCTTTCTTTCTTTCTTTCTTTCTTTCTTTCTTTCTTTCTTTCTTTCTTTTTTTGTACTGCAAATCTAACTCAGGACTTCGCCCTTGCCAGGCAGGTGCTGTGACACTAAACTATATTCCTGGCCCCATTTTCTTACACATGTTTATTTTTCTTTTATGCAAAAACTGCTTTTCTCACCCTAGAATTTTAGTTAAAAATTGACATATGCAACAGAGCTTTTGAGCAGATAATTTTGGATAACATAATTTTTAGTCAAATTGTAAGCTCCATGGTTATAATTTTTCCATTGCTTTTTACAATCTAATATTTAACCACATAATATGAATACATTATAATTTTGAATTTACATTTGATTCTTTTCTAAAACAAGATGTTATACTCAGGTTCTTGTATAATGACAGACTATTATTACTGGTAATAGAATAATAAAATATCAATCTTTAGATTTGTGAGTATGAATTCCTTTTACATTTGTAATAGTCAAATGTTGACACGCTACTTAAGTGAAAGTCTGTAACTTTAAATAAACCTAATCCCACCTACTCACTTCAAATAAGAGAAATATAGAATACTTCTAAATGATTTACATTATTTGGAAATAAAAATATACTTGTCATTTTTTACCTGGTTAGATTGATTGTTAGAGATCACAAACTTACATTCCTGGAACCATATGCCTTATGGCAAATTTATTTCTAAAGCTATATATACCCTTGTCTTTAAGATTTGAAATAACATCAAGTGAGCTCACTGGCATTCATTCTTAACTGATGAGATTCCTCATAAAGCTGCTTATGGATAGGGCCGGCCAAATAGCTCAGTGGATTAAAGAACCTGCAAGCAGGCACAGGGCCGGGGTGTTAGATTCCCAGGCCTGCCGAGCTGGCCCCACCCCCTGGGGCATGCTGAAATGGCAATTGAGCCTGGGCGTGGTGGCATGCACCTGTAATCCCAGCTCTTGGGAGGCTGTAAACAGGCGGATCACTATGAGTCCTATCTAGCACGGAGAACTTGAGCACCCTATAGATCCTTCCCTAAAATACAAAAGCAAACAAACAAACAGAAAAACAAAAACAAACAAACAAAAAACCCCTGCTTATGGAATACCTGATCTTTGTGGAGAGGGAAGTGAAAGGTGATATTAAATGCGGTGTTGTGGGGCAGCTTCTGTGCAGTTTTGGCTCCCCGGAATGCCAGTCGGGGAATGGCAAAGGCTAATGCTCAACAGATGGCAGAGTCCTAAAACCTATAATAATGGTTGCAGTTATTTTCATTACTGTCGTTTGATGACACATACAATAGTGTGAAAAGGCTTGAACTGGGTAATCATAGTAAATATACGCAGAGGGACCAGATGCATTTCAAACAACCAAACGGTGATGGATATTCGGGCTGAGTGCCACTTCTATACGTATTCTAGGTACATTTATTGCCTGGGATTAGAGGCAACACTACTTGTCACAGAGAGAAGCTCCGCTTCCCCTTTTAGTAATAACAAGCAACAGAAATTGACATCTGTTGTAACACAGACAGATTATTTCCCATCCCTTATGATTGTGTGTCATTATCATGCATATAAATTTAGTTTGCAGATGTTCAGCGTCAGAGATCAAAATACCAATTGTAAGCCTAGAAAGGCATCACAGTGGATACCGAAAGCCTAAGCACTTTTGAAAACGGATAAGTTAAATCTTTCCGAGTGGGGACAATAAAAAACAAGTGAGATTAGAAGAAAAAGCATCAAAAGGCATCAGAAGGGAGATATGTGTCAGGCAATTTTAATATTTGCATTTTCAGTTTGTTAAAAGCATCATTCTTGATTTTAATTCCCAGAGACTGTAATAATTTGGAATATCTTTGCTATTTATTTCAATACAATGAAAAAAATGAGGCCATTTTTTCCCCTTGAAAGACAGAATCTGTCTTTCTAGATAATTAATTAGATCACATTTGAATATTCATAATTCTCCTGTACTTAATAATATGGAAAAACAGCTCGTGTTGATTGCACATAGGAAGAAAGGAAGGTGGATAACACAGCCCTACAATGACCCCATTAAACATGGTACAATAGACAAGTTTTCTTTTTGAAGTATTTAAAACTGAATTTAATGTCACCGTTGGTTCTATACATATCGTATGTTACTTGCATAAATTTAAGATACATGGGTGGAAGATGAGAGGGAAGATGTTTATATTTTGTGATACAATATAAAATGTCTAACAATACAAAAGTGATTATGTTTTATGGGAAATACTTTCTTTCCTCTCCCACTCGAAGCAACCCCAAACACAAACAACTTCAGCTAAAGGAACAGGAATCACTTATTTGAACAATTTTTGTGCCTGCTACAAAGGCACCGTTAACAATGTGGATATATTTTGCATTTGCCTCTGGGGACTTACCACTCAATATTAAAGCACTTCTCACTGTGACATTTTAAAAACTGTTTCCTCTGCTGAGCTAACAACATAATGGGGAAGAAGAAAACAGGCTGGAACAAGGACGGCATAAAATTCCTGCCAGGCATCGAAAGTTAAGGCATGATTTTTTTTTTAACCCTCTTTTATAATGGGCAAAAACCCGGGACTGCTACCTCGTTACGTTGCTTTCCCAAAGCTTGCTAAGAGCTTGAAACGCTCACACGGTGGTCCTGACTGAAATCTCAGGGTGTATCCTATTAGGTTCGTGAATATGATAAACATGTAAATCAAGAAATGATACCAATCAACACTGTCTGAAACAGTTATCGAGATACACAGTTTGTAGGATGCTGTGATTAAAAGATGGAGGGCCGGCCGAATAGCTCAGCGGATTAAAGCGCCTGCAAGTAGGAGCAGGGCCCGGGATTTGATCCCTGGACCTTCCATACCAGCCCTCCCCCGGGCACCCTGAGAGGGCAATTGAGTCTGGGCGTGGTGGTGCGCTCGTGTAATCCCAGCTCTTGGGAGGCTGTAAACAGAAGATCACTTCAAGTCCGATCTAGTAGTGAGACCCTGAACACCCTGTAGACCCTTCTCTAAGATACAGAAAAAAATAAACAAAGATGAAAACATACAGTTTATTTGCATACTCAAAATACCTTTATTTTATTTTTCCAGGCACAGTTTTCCACTCTAAAGAACAGAACAGCAAATTTAACAACTGAATATTTTCTTTTTTCCTTTTTATAAATATGATCTGTTCTTAGTAATTTTGGTCCTCTGAAGACATATTTTTATTGAATAATTTAACTTGGTGGTCTGATCCTAGTTTGTTCAGAGAGCGAAGAATTTAACTATGTAGTGACATAATACAATCAATTCAAAGAAAGAACTTCACATCTGAGTAATGTGGAATCACAATGGGTTATTTTAAATTTAGTAGTAATTTATATATTCATACTTGGCCAGTATTTGTACATATTACTGCTTGAATAAGTGTTCAACAGTTGACATGTTGTGATTATTTTAGCTCAAATTAGTTAAAAGTACTATTTAATTAAGATCGATGGGGGTGCTGAATGAATGCATTTTGTTTTAAATGTCAGACCCTGTCACTCTACATAGTAATCACTTACTAGTGACAAATAAAAAAGTCAATAAGTCCCTGTTTTCATCAACTAAACTAATGAACTTCATTAGTTGACCATGTTCTCAGTATAATTACTACTGACCACTTTGTGCCCTTGGTTATTAATGCAATAGACTTCTGCAACTTAGGGGCACTGTCTAGGAAGAAAATAACTCAGTTTGGCTCTGAAAAATATCTTTGGTTCTCATCTGTCTCAACTCTTCATCACGTTTCTTCAAAGTACCCAGAGGCTGGATTCTATTTCACACTCTATATTGGCGGCATTTCACAAGCATTTTGTTTTATCATACCTATGATGACTGTGTCTCTACGGCTTGCTGTTACGCTCACTAGAAAAGAGATGCAGACCCAGGCAGAATGCATGTCAAGAGAGAAGGAGAGATGGAAGTGGTGCAGCGGTAGAGCAAGGAATGCCAACGATGGGTGGCCACAATCAGATGGCAAGAAGTAAAGAAAGATTCCATCCAGAGTCTCAGAAGAAGCAGGGAGTTGCAGACCCACTGCTGAATTTGAACTTCTGCCTTCCTGATTGTCAACTGAGTTTTATTTTTGAGTCACTCAGCTTGTGAGATTTGTTGTAACTGTTCATGGAAATTAATACAGATTTCTCATTTGAATTATTAATCATGGTGAACTCTTTCACTGCCAATGAGGAAGATTTGATTGGTAGATCTCAGGAATAAATCAAAAGCTCAAAATGCCTAGTGTTGTTCACTAGGAAAAACTTTATCAAAATTGAGTGAGGCTTTTAATAGAAAAATAAAAAAAGAGTGGGGTTAGTGGCAAAGAAGGGGAAAGAAATGGAAAGAATATATAGGAACAAAATATAAAATTTTGAGATTTATCCAAGGTAAAATGGCCTTGTTTTTGTATTTGAAAAGTGTGAAGATTTGGTCTTTTTCTTAATTCGTTTTTGAAGTTTGTCATTCATTATGTCTCAAGGGCAGAAATTTCTCTACCAAAATACCACCACAGCTTTCAGATAAAATAAACGTAAAAGTAGAATTTGCTTTTACTGCGACATGAATGACAAATGATTCTATATTATTTTCATAATTTATGAAACAACTCAAACAGTCATGCTATGTGTATTGACAGTTACATTAGAGAGCTTTTGTTTTAATTTACAAACTATTTGTATAAGTAAGCAGAACACTAAAAGGGAATTAGATTATATAAGTAGTGAAATTAATCATGCTAATTCTGAAGACATAAATTACTATTTCATATCATTGTACAAATAGTTGATGTTCATTAACTATGTGATGTAAACCAGGAAAGTCTTAGAAACCTAATGCAAGGAACCAACCAACAAAATCCCCAAATATCATTCTGTATGAATTTTTTCTTTTTATTCCAGAATGTTATGGCAGACACTATATGCATGAACCTTACAGTTCGCGCCTGAGAGATGAATAATATACCAGTGGGTAGAGGGTTCAAAAGATTGGCCATAGGAGGTGGAAGAAGAGAAGTACAGCCTGAGTCAGATCACGACTCATCTCAGGACAGCAGGAGTTTTTCAAGGGATCTTGTTGTGTGAACAGATCAGTCGGACTGACTAGGATTGTGAATTAGAAATGTGTTTCAGTACTTTTATTAATGTATTTATTTCTTATGTATTTGGTTGCTTCAGGGTTTCAGTTCACGGCTTGGACTCGTAGTGATCCTCTTATTTTCAGCCTCCCCAGTGCTGGTATTACAGGCGTGTGCCACTATGCCCAGTCTCATTGGTTGGCTCAGTGCACCTGGGGGCGGGGCCAGTGTAGCATGTGGTGTCGGAGATTGAACCCCGGTCCCTGTGCTTGCCTAACCAGGCACTTTAGTCTGCTGAGCCATCTTGCAGGCCCCCTTCACTACTTTTAGAAAGGGTTAAGAAGAGCAGTTTCTTGACCCCAGATACAATTACTACTGGTGACTATAAGGGACAGTTTTCACACTGAACATCACAAAGGAAAACCCCTATTACTCGAGTATTCTCCATTATGTCCTGGATTTTATTGATCTCATAATGTAAAGCAACTAAGAAATTATGTTGACCTAGTACAAGTTTAGCTTATTTTTCCAAGCTCTCAGATCAATTTTTTTTTTCTATTAATTTCAACATAGCAGACTGAAGTTTTCTGGTATTTGCCCTTCTAGGAGAGGACTACCTGTGTTTTGCTTTATGCTAGATAAAAGAAAAGCACTTTTCTGCTACGTGACTGAGGATGCTTACTTTTGCTATGCTTTCAAATCCCTCACTGAGGAAGCCATTGAGTTATTAAAATTTACTAGTTTGATTTAGAGCTACTGCTGTTTGACATGGTAAGAATTTTGAACTTTAATTTCAATTTATTTGCTTCCCAGTAAGAGCTGTGAAGAATTCATAACATTTTATTTTAAATGGCAAATTACTAACAGAATGAAATGCACTTTGTAATCTTTTGGAGATAATTTTGTTGCAATTTCCCATTTGGCTAAGAGCATTAAGATGGACAACTCCAATTTAAGCAAGTGGTAAGTATTTTCCTTTGAACTTTGTAACAGCTAGACCTCTCTGTAAACCTACGCAGCATGGCCCATGTAGGAAATCTGAGCACTGTCTTTACAGTGTGGAAAGGCTGAGTTAGCTAGGAGCCGATGTTTTATGTCATGTCATACACCTACCTACATTCTTGTTTTCTTTTCATTTCATTACTGTACTTCCAAATCCTTGTTTCCTTGAGTGCCTCACACTTAACTTCTTAGAAGGATCACGATGCTCTCTTGTTCTCAGCCCTTTCATGGAAAGGCAGGCAAGGGTCTAAACATCACTTGATGGGCTCTGTGAGGTCTTCTTAGCCCACACTCTCACTGCCAGCTGTTTGTTGGTCTTTCAATTGCTTATGCCTCTCTTTGGGTTAAATCACTGTATTTTAGAATGTATTTTTGAAAATAAAAGTATTACATGAGGAGCAGAACTGTTCGCTAGAGTATCTGCCGGAGACCATGCCTCCGAAGAAGTGTGTACGAAGCAAGACACCTTGAGAGAAGAGGGGACAGAGAAGGATTTTCACCAGGTATTGCTTCTAGCAGGAATCAAGTAAAACAAAGCCAGAGAGATAGCTCAGTAGAATAAGTGCAAGTGTCGGGTTTTGAGTTCAATCCCTGGTACCACAAAAAAATAAAAATAAAAAAAAAGCAACAAAGCGAAGGGCTCACAGTCACCAGGATTCAGTTTGAAAATGAGAAAAAAGGCGCTGAAAATGTAAAGGAAAATGTTAAGATGGTGCTGTATTCAGTGAACTCTTGCACCACATTTAACAAATATGATTTCAATAATTCAAGAAAGTTCTCTCAGTGTGGCGTAGTGCACAATTTTGCCGAATTCGAATGAAGTTCATGGTGAAATGGTGGCAGCACCTGGAGGAGCTGTCAGTACATCTAGCTGTCACGTGACATCTGCTCCTCAGCAGGGCCTCATCATTTGTCCCCAACCCTCCTGATCATACCGAGAGTTATTTAAAAATGATGACATCAGTGAAACTCGAAGCAGTTAGTTTATTTGTGTCAGAGTTTGCAGGAGTCATGATGTAATGCTGGAAGGAATTGTGATTTCAGGATAAGCCAGATGCCCCTATAATCATTTCAAGATTATGAATTCCTAGGATATTAAAGAATAATATTGAGAACTTAGGCTATAATAGAGATGACCTGGGATCTAGAATAGCAAAGGTCAGGGAATATATGAAGTGTTTGATTTTCTTTTCTCTATTTTTTCTTTTTCATTTCCTTTCCATTCCTCTCTTTTCGTTTCCTGTTCCTTCTTTTCTACTCCCTTCTCCCCCTCCTCTCTTCCCTGCCCTCTCCTCTCATCCCCTTCATTCCTCTCCTCCCCTCCCTTCCTCCATTCCCCTCTACCCTCCCCCCTCTCCCTTCCCCTCCCCTCTATTCCTCTGCTCTGCTTCGCTCCCCTCCCTTCCCCTGTTCTTTTCCTGCCTTTTCTTTTAGATCCCTTTTCCCCCTCTTTCCTGTCGTTTCCTCGACCCCCTCTTCACTTTGGACTTCTCTTCATTTCGTCCATATTTTCTGTCTTTTTAACCTTTTTGGTATACTTATAGTGATAATATAATCAGCCAGTTCACTGAACTGACTAATCAAGGCTCTTAGTCAATCCATGCTTTTCCATTCTGTCAAAAATATTTGTGAAAAGAAGAAATGGGGTAAGTATTAGTAGGAATAATGAAGAGAAACTTGGGCAACTTGGATTTTATGAGCATTCTAATACTATATTGGACTCTCTCTACCAGTATTGCCCTATTCAAGTTTTACTAAGAATAACTTAATAGACTCTTAGGTTATGAGGGAATCTTGTCAGTTCTATAGCCCAATAATACCATTGGCTTCCATCTGTTACACTCTAAAGAGAATATTTGGAGTATTCTCTGTTCATATTATGCTTTCTTTTAATATTAGAGCACTATTTATTCTGTTAGTGTTCTGTCTTCACAGTATGGCAAATTTATCTATTAAATAGTTTTCCCAGCCTGGTATCATTAACCTTGCTTTGTAGATAAAGAGAGACACAGAGGTCGGCTCTCTTGGCAAATGTTTTGTCCACTCACTGCTACTGCTGATATTAGATAAAAGTATTGGAAACTGTAGCCTCATTTTCTTGTTTACCTTAAGTTAGGTCTCAATTATGCACTAAGAGATTGTACTTTGCAGTGAGATTGCTTTGTACAAACTCATTTTGATTCTTATCTCAATAAATCATTATAGAAGCTCTCAGTAATTTTCCAAATTAGCTTTATTTTATACATCTGTTTCTACAATTATACAATCATGCTTTAAATTCTTGCTACTGGTACCTTGGATCTTCTTTGCTGTCTAAATTCAGAAGGGATTTCTTTCCTTCAATTATTAGCTCTATTACTTTAATTAACTAATTGGAGTAGTTATCACCATAGTTGCAGATATGTACCTTTTCTTTGAGTCAAATAAACTACATTTTAAATGTGAGCAAACCCAAAAACTCAAAAACTTACCCATCATCTGTTGTCTAGGGCTTTCTTACTACATTTCAAAGGAGAAACTCTCTATACTTACTTCAATTTGCAAACATCTGGAGGAAAATAATGTGATAATTATAAGGCGACATGGGTTCATCAAAAACAAAGTGTGCCAAGCTCACTTCATTTCTTTCTTTGATTTCTTAATGAGCTGAATGGGAACACAGTGGGTATTTTTATTTTAGTAAGACACTTGATGTTCTTAACATTTTAAAGGCTTAGGAAAAATGCAGTTTAGACTAAATAACGAACTAATGTGGGATATTTTTAAAAGAAGAAGCAAGCAATAATATTTACCTATGACTCTGTATAAAGTTCTGAGTACAGAGGAGAGGTTTCTGAGTAAATTTTATTATATTTGCTATGTCCTCTTCAAATATCTTACCCTTTTTATTTTGGATATATATA
>NW_004524810.1:2233181-2245913 GCF_000260255.1 Octodon degus
TAATCCTAGTTTCCACATGCAACTCATGTTGATATTATTAGATTTATTTCCATCTGGAATGTATATATGTTTTCGCAAAAATGGAAATACATCATGCTTGCTATTTTAAAATTTGTTTTTACTTAATAATGTACTATTAAACATAGTCTCAGGTAAAATGAATACTTTGATAGTATTACTTAAAATGGTAACAGTGTAGTATAGTTTATCAACTCATTTCTTGTTAGATTGACAATAGCATTGTTATTGTTACTATGAAGAATACTAAGAGAACTATACTTGCTGTGGATTCTGTTTTCTCATTGCATAAATGCCTGGACATTTTATTATTGGGTTAAAGATATGAACATTATAACGAATTTTTGGGGCCAGGAAGATAACTCAGTGGCATAAGTGCCTCCCTGGCAAGCACAAGGTCCTGAGTTTGATTCCCTGTACCTCCTCCCTATTTTCTTTCTTGTCTACTTGCCTTCTAAAAATGAAAGAGTTTATATTCCTATTGGCTGTTTATGAGACAGTCTGTCCATCCATCTCTACCAGTACATACATACCTACATGTATATATGCATCTCTATAAATATCTAAGTACTTATACATCTGTTTTTTTAAGAAAAAAGAAAAATTTTCCAACAGAAAATATGAAATGCACGGAAAAGACTTAAGTAATGAAAGTTGCCATAAATATTTCAGAAACTCCATGTTTCATTATGCAGCTGTGATGAAAAAATTCCCAAACATAGCCTTAAATTGACTTTTCTTCTATTTCTGTCCAAAGATTTATCAAAAAGAGAGATTCATTTTCTGGCAGTTATTGTTCTTATTGAACATCCAGAAATATGAATTATTCTATGCTTCAGAGTGACATTAAATTATATTCTTTGTTAACACATTCTACCAACTGAGGTATTTTAAATAGTGTTAGAGATTAAAGATTCTGTTTTTTAATTTAATATGGCAGCAAATGGAGTTTCTTAGATTCAACTGTTAAGTGGCTCTGATTTTTCATTCCCTTTCTTTTTCATTTTTGCTTGTTGTGCCTCATTAAAATTTCAAATAAAGCTGTGTGACACTGATTGGAATTGTTTCTGTTGGGGGGAAATGTACACATTAGATGCTCAGAAATTCATCTGCACTGAACCCTGCTATTTGTTTGACACAATGAATTTTTAGGAATGAGCTTGTGGAAGCTACATTTTTAATAAACTTGCCGTTGACGGCCTCTGCAGGAAGTAGCCTATGCGGTGACTGAACAGGAGAGCTTGTACCCAGAGATCTGTTGTTTATTGGCTGTGTATCCAAACACTCTGAGTATATTTACTTATTTGAATGCATAATGATACAAACTCCTTATGTATTTAATGAAATTATTAGTGCCTGGGACCTAGTAAGCTCTCAACTAATGGTAGCTCTCCCTGCATGGCCTGCACTGTTCTTTTGGATGATGTGGCGTAATTCTTCCTATATCCATTGCAAAGAGGCAACCTTTGCTTGCTCCAGATTACCACAGGGCTTTGGAACAGTTGGATTAGAATTGTAAAATAACTGTTGTGTCAATGTTTCCTTCCAGCTCACCCTCCTTGTCTCCCTCCCTACTTCTGTTTTCCTCTTCCCTAACATTTATTGAGAACCACTGGTGTTCTATACACTCCTGGAAAGAGGAGAAGGAAAAACTGTTAGGTTTACTCTTGGGAGGAGTTTGCACTTTAGTGTAAGAGACAAATACTAAGCAGAAAATCACGTAAATAAATACAAGCTATCAAGAATAGTAGCTGTTACATCAGGACAGATTTGTGGCTAATAAGTGTATCCCATATATTGGAAGGAATTTCCTAAAGAAATGAAACAGGGATTACAAATAGAAAGTTAGAAACAGACTTCTAACTAGTCTTCCTATGTTTTTGAAAATGCCTCATACAACCAATTTTCCACAAAACAGCCAGTGTGACCCCTCTAAAATAAACGTCAGATTACATTAGATCCCTGCTCAATCCCTCTCATCTTGACTTCCCATCTCAGCCTAAATCTTTGACTCACTTAATCTTACAGAACTCTATGTGGTTGATGGTCTCCTGCCTATCTGACTTTGTTTTCCTGTGATTTTTTCTTATACTGGCTTTGAACAACAGGTAAACTCATTTCAGAGCCTTTGATTTTGCTGTTCTCTGCCACAGTCTTCCACAGATAACCCTTTGCCTCATCAGGGAGCTCTCCCTTTGTAACTCCACATAAAATAATAACTCCATCTACCTTAACATCACCCATTACTATTAAACTACATTTATCCCTGTTCCACATTTTGTAAATTTATGTGTTTATTTATTTGCTGGTCTCTCACCCAACTTGTTGCAAATTTCATTGGATTAAGGGTTTATACATATTCCTGATGTTCCAGCTCTGCTCAAGAGAGACTGCCATTAGTAGGCACTTATTTAATATTTGAGAAATGAAGAAAGAAAGAATAGACATGATGATTGGAAAATTTAGACAGAAAAGTCACATGGGCAAAGGCCTCAAGGCAGGTGAGGAAAACACACTAGTGAGGGGAACCGCGGGGAAGGATGCTGCTCCTTTGAGCACAGAAGAAAGTCTCATGTGATAGAGACATAAAATATAGGTAAAGACCTAATTGTGCAGTCATCCAGGAGTTTTTCCTAAAATTAAATGAAAATCTTAAAGTATTCTAAATTGAAGAGAGAGATGCAATCAAGATTCTTTTTAAATACTTATTCTGGCTGCATGACGGATACCAGATTTAGAAATGGGGACACTGTGACTATGGGTGACCAATTAAGAGTCTGAGACAACTGTGCCAAGAGATGGCAGCAGCTTCAGCCACTGACTTCAGTGTGTAAGAAGGGGGACAGGGTGTCTGAGAAGAGAAGCTCTCAATGGCAATGTCTGGAAACATATTTTTCTCATTATAATTGAGGTGGGGAAGGGAGAATTTATTTTATTTTATTTTTGGTACCAGGGCTCGAACTCAGGACCTTTTGTTTGCCAGGCAGGTGCTTAAACCACTGAGATATCTCCCAGGAATTTTTTAAAAAATATGTTTGGCAGGGCCTCCCCAGTGCTGGGATTACAGGCATGTGCTGCCTTACCTGGTCTCAGTGGCTGGCTCAGTGCACGGAGGGACAGGGCTGGCAGGGCATGTGATGTTGGGGAATCAAACCCGGTCCCTGCATTTGCCTAAGCAGGCACTTAGTCTGCTGAGCTATCATGCCAGCCCAGGAGGGGAGATTTGCACTGGAATCTACTGAGTAGAAATCATGGAAGATAGAAACCAGCTTTCAATGCACAGCACTACACTCAAAAAAAAAAAAAAAAGAAAGAAAGAAAGAAAGAAAGAAAAAAAGAAAAAAAAATCAAATAACCCTTCTATCAGTGGGGTTGAGGTTGAGAAACTCTTTTAGAGAGAAACTTCTGTCCTATTGAGAATGTTTCTTTTAGAGTAAGAATTTAGACCTTGATATTGGAAGTAGATATGGGAGTTTAGAAAGAAGGTATTAAGAGTGATCCTAGATGTGGGACATTCATAACTACATGGATTAACATTTCATTCATTACAGGAATCTTTATATGTTAAGGAGTTTAGGGAATACATCTTGTTTGTTATTTTCATTTAATTAACTGATGCTTCTGAGGCACCCGGCTCTGTTCATATAGTTTCTACATAAGACATTGATTCTCAGAAAAGGCTTGCTAGAGATAGCCATGGACTCCATTTAGAAAGTATCAACAGTATATCTTGAAGGGTCACCCAATAAATGAAATTGTAAAGGTAATGAAATATTTTAACAACTTTATACACACGATCCAAAAGCACTTTCACATACGTTCTTCCTTTACAGTCTTTATGTGCTTGTATTGGCAGGAAGAAGCCCAATTAGTTACATTGTGTTGTAGAACAAACTTTCAGGCATTGAGAATTTTGTGAAGCTTGCATTTTACTTGCAAACTAGTGAAGGAGCTAGAAGCAAGGAATCAGGATTTACCCTTTTGCTAATGTATTGTTTTTCACAGAATTGCAATCACTGTCTCATTCTTTCATTTTTGAGGGCCTCTTGAAATTATGCAAGATATTTAATCCAATATCTTTGTATATTAGATCTGCATAAGAAGTGGAGAATATATTCTTTTCTATTTTAGTTGTTTGAATCTGTGCTCAACACACTGTACAGAATTCAAGTAATGTTTACACGTGCCTCAATTCAAGTTATCTGGATACTCTGTTCTTTTCTTTTGCTGCATACTTTGTGCTAAGAATATGGTAGAATAGGAATATTGTCAAAGTGGAATGTTTCCCTTTTATAGCTTACTATTTTTAGACAAGTAGGCTTAACTTGTACAAAAGAGGTGGTATTAATGGATCTCTGTGCTGTCCACTCATGTTTGTCTCTCTACAAAGGAAATTGAGAATTTGTTGAGCATAATTATAGGATTGTGCCTGCCCTGGTGACCATTTGTACATTTGGCTTGTGCTCATGGCATCTCTCTGAGGTGGCACACATTTTGAAAGGCACGTATTTCTGTTTGGAAGAAATTTGGCCCTGTATGAAGCTGATACTCCCGTCTTTTCTCTTCATTCCAATTGACCTCTAGTCTTCTGTTACTCCCTTAACATTGGCAATGTGCTTCTGTCTTCCTCTTAACATTTCTGCCTGCTTAGGGAGTAAAAAATTGCTATTTGTCAATTTCAAGCCCTTTACTGGAGTTTCAATTAATCCTGGTTTTATCTTGCTTGTGTTTGTTTATGCGAATAATGCCCAGTGCTTGCTCAGATAGCTTGTAGAGTAATGAGATCAATAATTTACAACTTAATAAGTTTGCAAGCCCAAGCTGACCCTATTCCAGCCATGTGTGTCTTAGATTTAGTTGTACCTACATTGAGTAACCTCATTGATTTCTATGGATTAATTAAACTGCAAAGTAGAATCTGTATATACTTAACCTGAAGAAGTATTAATGGGATATTTTCACATAGCACTCTGATTTAGTTTTCAAGTGGAAAATGATATTATTCCAGAAAAATAAAATACTACTTCACTCCATTGCTTACAAAATACAGCATCATCTTATGATATTTTCATCAGATTTTGTAAGGTAGTTTGGGTATTATTATCTTCATTTTGTCAATAAGGAAACTAAAATTAGGAGAACTTAGGTCTTGCTTCAACTACCTACAGACAATAAGTGATGAATCTGGATCTAAAGCCCAGGACTTGCTTTATCCAGCCCTTTCCTGGATACCATGATGCCTCCCGGATAGAGCTTTGCCACCCACCTGAGGCCATGGCATGCTAGGTTGATCAGCACTGAGGGTAGCCAGTGTGACTCTTGGTATCTGGCTGCAAGCACCCTTCTTACCATGGGCTGAAGATTATGCAAGAAGAGAAACTTGCTCAAGTCAGGGAAAGAGTTTTGGGAAAGGTGACTAGATTCATAACAGTCTTAAAAATATAAGTCTTGGAAGTCAACCAATGACATTCTGGAGTGTCTGTGGGGGAAAAGGAGCCCTTCTCCACTTTTGTTGGGAGTGCAGACTGGTGCAAGCATCATGGAAATCAGTGTGGAGATTTCTTAAAAAACTAGGGTTGGACGTCCCATTTAACCCAGCTATTCCCCTCCTAAGTATTTTTCCAAAAGGACTGAAATCATCATGCCACAGCGCTATATGTGCACCCATGTGTATAGTAGTACAATTTGTCATAGTTAAGACTTAGAAACAACCCAAAGGTCCATCAACTGAAGAATGGATAAAAAGACATGGTATTTTTTTATACCAGGGAGTATTACTCAGGCATAAAAAGGTAAATTTTTTGGCTTTTGTAGTGCATGGATGTAAGTAGAGACTATATTAGTAAGTGAAATAAACCAGACCCACATGTGTAAACAAAAAAAATTAAAATAATGGGAAAAATAAATGAATTTTTTCAAATGTTTAAAAAATATAAGTCTTGGAAATGCTCTCCAAGTGTCCATTAAGTCACTTTCTTCTACCTGAACTTATTTCCCTCTCAGGAACCACAAGTTCCCTCGCCCAAGCATTGTGGTTCCCCAGACCAAATGACAACACCTATGTCAACCACTGCACAGCCTCATCCTGACTTGATGATGGGTTCAAAGGTCATCATAGGTTACAACCACAGCCAGCTGATTCTCACAGGACTGTGACACTGGGGAGAGAGAATATTGCTACTTTTCCAAAAGTGAATGTGGAAACCCACAGCTGGGCTTGCTTCACTATTTTTTTATTTTTTATTTTTTATTTTTTATTTATTTATTTATTTGGCGGAATTGGGGATTGAACTCAGATCCTTGCGTTTGCCAGTCAAGCACTTATCCTACTGAGCCATCTCCTGGCCCCTTTGCTTCACTATTTTGACACCCCATGTAGCTACAAATGGAGGCCAACAGTGGAACTGACAAGAACTGCGAGTGAACCTGAGTCTGCCGATATTGCTGGGTAGCAAGCTGAACAACGAGATGCATTCTGTAATCGAGAACAATATGGACCAATAATTTTCCTTGTAAGATGATTGTGTTTGAATTGTTGTCATGGGAAACTTAAAGAATCCCAGTATATATCCAACTAAAACAAAGATCTTTCACTAATGTTTAAAAATTCCGATTTGGATCTGTAAAAGTCTTGTTGGAGATAGGTAAGCTTTACAAATGAATGTTCCAATGTTATTTGATCTCTTCTATAAATGTTTTTATTTTACCTTTGAAAAGATGATTCATAACTTATGAATAAAAAAGCCATCCTTTTATATATTTTCACAAAGTCCATGAATTTTTAAAAAGTACTCTTGTCATGGTGAGTTACCTACATTAATCCAACAAATAATTGTTATGATGCTGAGTAATACCAGGGAGCAGGACATCATTGTTGCCCTCAGTAATTTATAATGTAGTCATTAGAAAAGACACTGAAGTGGAATGCAAAACAGGTCCAATGCAATGTATATGACTCAGTGTGCTCTGTGTATCACTGGGGAAGGGCAAAGAAGGAGAAGGCTTCTGTATATTGAAAAATAACTTTTTCCCTGGAAGAGACAAAGATGGAGTCAAGAGTTCAGGCTTTAGGCAGAGGAGGGAGAAGAAGTCTTCCCAGGAGCTGAAGCATAGCACACACAAAGAGTAAGAGACAGGAAAGAATGGAGTTTGCAGGAGGTAAGTGACTCACTAGGAAGAGAGAGGAGTAGGAAGGCAAGGCAAGGACTTGCACACTTATAACTCTTCTGAAAGTAACTTTGAGCAAAACTCTTTAGGGCTGTTACAGAAAAAGGACATGGTAGCAACTCTATAGTAAACACTTCTTTGATGTGGCATTTAGGGAGGACACTTCCCATGGGTTCTCTGGCTGATATTAGAGTACTTTTTGTGTGGGTTTTATCCTTATCTGAATCTTATAGAGAATTGTGTTTGTTTACCAATCTCCAAAGCAAGTAAGCCGAATGAACTGAGGTCCCTCTGCCTTGGCTCCATGAAGCTGCTCTGTCCATACAAGTTCTTCTACTCCCTAAGATGAGCTCAGAGGGAGAAAAGAGTGGCGGACCCTAGAGTTCTCTGGAGCATCTGCACTTTTATTTTTACATACATTTACTACTCCAAGGAAGTATTTAAATAGAGTTTGTAGGGGAGGGTGTTATGAGGTCATCAAGAACAGCAGGGTAGTGCAGAAGAATGAGGGGAGCCCCAGGGCGGGGAAGTCCTGGAGCCAACGTTTGAATGAGAGAACAGGCCAAATGATAACTGTGGACACAGTGTAAGCCTGGCCTACAGTAACCTGAAACGCAGGGCTAAGGGCCTGGATTTTACGGTACAGGAAGAATGATGGCACACAGTGGTGGGCAGAGGGCTGGAAATGGGCGGATTTCAGGGGAATTAATACACGAAGAGAATAGAGATAAAGATTTCTTGGTTACAGCAAAATATAGAAAAATTAGGCAAAATAATACAGGTTAGAAAAGAAATTTTATAGGTCAGGTTTATACACCTTCTAAGAGACAAAGGCTTCAAGGGAAGAATTAGACAAATTAAAGTTATCTGAAATTCTGTAAGATAAGAAGTAAAAAATAGAGAGGAAGGAAAAAAATGAAAGATAAGGAACAAGTAAACATTAACTAAAAAAAACAAAACATTAACTTATGAACTTGGATTGAATAGTAGTTTTTTAAAAACTATAAAACATTTTAAAGACAATTAGATATTTGAATACATATTAAATTTTAGCTAATATTGGTAGAATATTTTTGCTTTTTAGTTGTGATGATAAATTTTGTAGTAATGTAAGACCAAGTTCTTATTTTTAAGAGTTACATGTTGGGAAGTACATATTTCCCTTATTTTCAATGGCTCTGAAAAATATATGTGTATTTCTATTTTTATCTTTATCTATATTATATTTGTATCTGTGTCTATAACTACATTCACACTTTGTCTATGTGTGCCAGTTAGCTTTGGTTGCTGTAGCAAAATTTCTAAGAAAACAACTTTACAAAAAGAAAAGCTTCCTTTCGGCTCACAGATGTGGAAGCCCCAGTCCATGGTTATCTCAGTGCATTGGGCCTGTGGTAAGGTAGGACATTGTGGAGAAAAATATTCACTTCATGCATTAGGGAACAAAGAGAGGAGGAAGAGCCAGAGTACCTCAAGCCTCTTGAAGGGCAGGCCCCAGTGACCTTCCACTAGGCACCACTTCTTAGAGTCTCAGACATTTCCCAAGAGCACCACCCAGGTCAAGATCCAAACAACGACAATTTGCCTGCCTCTGCTCTGACATCCACATTCATACCTCTAGTCCTCCACATTGCCACCCCCACATCTATAGCTATTCCTCTTTTAGATATAGAAAAGGCATATGTGATATAATGCTAAAAGTTATTGAATCTAGTTTTTGGGTATACAGGTGAACATTGAGTCTTTTCATTTTTCTGTATGTTGAAGACTTTTCTAATAACAATTGAGTGAGAGAGAAGAGAGAGAAGTAGGTCAAGCCTGGGAGCCCCAAGCAGAAGCAGTAGGACTGGAGAAAAAGAGCAGATGTGCAGAGATAATTGGTAGCACTGGGTAAGCTATTAACCCAAAGAGGCAGAGGAATTTCTTAAGCATGTGTCTTCCTGTGAAGGCCCCTGAAGTCTGGATCTGATGGACACATTTGGAATTGAGACAGGAAAATCTTTAGGGAAGTGAGTTTCGGGGAGAGAATGTAATTCACCTCAGAATGGTCAAGTGAACTTTTTAGTTCTTATGAACTTTCTCAGTGAAAGCTTGCTGGAGGAAGGGTCTAAGGTGATCTGGGATAGAGCTGTCCTTTAGGAAGTGTGTTGGCTACTTTTCTCTTGTTGCTGACACAAAATACCTGACACTCAAAGTTGAGGAAGACAAGAATTCTTTAGCTGTCAGTTCATAGAGGATTCAGTCCATAATCAGCTGGCTCCAAGGCAGGGTGGTATGGCAGAGGGGCAACAGCTCAAGGGGGCAGAAGACAGCAAGAGCAACAAGAGCAAGAGGGGAGGAACAAGAAAGCTTGTTTTCCTCCCTTATATAGTATGCAGGCTACTACCCCCTAAGGTGGGTGCAGCACTCACACAATCTTTGTGCCCTCCTCTTGTGCAGGCTCAGGATGAATATAAAGTGAGGACCCTGGCCCCCTGCTCACTCACCTTGTTAATCTTCTAAACTTCTCAAAGTGGACACAACACAGAACAGCCTTTTCCACTCCAAGATATAGAACTGCTGAGTTACTTTGTTGAACTTTTAGACTCCAGTTAACACAATGTATTAGCCATAACAGGCTGTCAGTCACAGAGAACCACAGTTGAAATCATAGAATTAAATGAAAGTAATCAGTAAAGAAACATACAAAAGAAAACCTGAGAGAATTCCTAAGAAATTCACCACACAAAAGTGGAAGGAAACAAAATGATGCCAGGAGAGCAGCTAGCATGAGCCAAATCAGAAGGAAAAATCAGAATTCCTATAGATAAATTAAGAGCGGATGTGTGTGACATACGGTAGGTATCCCATAAAACTTTTGAACCACAAGTGAAGGCTACAAAAAAATACAGAGCAGTTAAGAAAACTGCACTATGGACCAAGGTATTTGGAGACTAAAGGTAAGAGGTTATTTTAAAGTCAGGTTGCATGTTTGTTAGAGGATGCCGCAATGGGTTGCAGAGGAAGCGTGAGTGAGTTGCCCTGAGGAAGGCTCTGTGTGGTGCTTGCAGTAGAAGGACATGGGTTCAAGTTGTGCTTCTTACCTCACAAAAGGCTGAGCCCTGGGTTCAGTTGTTTAATTTCCCTAAAGAATCAGAGTGTGCTAAGCAATATCCAGAATTTCTTCTAACATACCTTATGTTGGAAGTCTGGTTTCTTAAAAATAAATGCATCTACACAGGACTTCCCAATCTGTGTTATAGTGCCATTTTTAGTTTGCTAGGTGCCACATTATTTTGAACACTAGGTCCACATGTAGAGATAGAAATATTTTACTTTTTTCTTTGACTTATAATGAAATTATTGACATGGCACATATACATATTTATATACATATTTAATTTTTTTCATTTTCAATTGCAAAAATTCTTTTGAGAATGGAAGAACTATAATAATAGGCTGCTATGCATTAGTAGCTGTTTCTTTTAAACATTTAAGAGGGAGATCAGTTCAAACTCTATACCTTTTTCCTACTCCATTACAAACTTTTCTCCATCTTATTAGGTCCAAACGTGCAGAAAAAATGTGCAGATGGCATCATTCTACTTGACAAACCTGAGATGACAAATGGTTTCCTGGTCAATTAACCCCTGCTGGAGCTCTTAGTGACTGAAAGAAATGCCATGGAACACAGTCTCAAGTAGACTATAAAATGTAAGATTACAGAGCTTTTGAAGGGGATAGAAATCTACCAGCTCCTTTCGACTGTATGGCTCCCTGTTTCTCAGAACATTTGCCAGAGGCTTGAGCAGAAGCTAGCTCATCACTAGGATTTTTAAATATAGCTTTCCAATCTTTGTTATCACAAAAAGAGATTTAAAAAAGTCTGACATCTCCTTGTGATTCAGGCATCATCTGTTATTCTAGAGCAATAACAAGTGAAAGGTTTTGAAAAGGACTTCAGCAGAGCACAGTTGTAGATTAACCCTCAACATTCCTTGAGATAAATGTGTGTGTGTGTGTGTGTGTGTATGTGCATATGTGTGTGTGTTAAAAGAGGGAGGGGGTTAAAACAATGATCAGAGACCTTGACTCTAATCTTGAGATGAGTGATTTTCTCAAAGGCCTTCAATTAGTTTCATAATCTTTTAATCTCTAAATCAGTTTTTCAATCTGTGATAGTCTCTGTCTCTGTGTCTGTCTGTCTGTCTGTCTGTCTGTCTGTCTGTCTGTCTGTCTCTGTATGTGATCATAATAAACACAAGGTGCCTTTATTTTTCAAATTTTCAGAAAGTCACTGTTCTGCGTACTTTGCTAAGATTTCATTATCTTCACGAGTGTAGGTTTCACTAGCAAACAAAGGATATTTTAAGTCTGATGAGGAAAGTCGGTCCTACAAAGAAAAGAACATTATGGTAAAAAAAAAAAAAAAATACTGGCAGTAGCCAGCACATTGAGTTGAAATAAAGTTGTAAAAAGAAAAGAAAAATGAGTGTGCTCTTAAGATGCACAAATGGACATGCTTAGTGAGCTATGTATTTTGGGTCTTAGTCTTTGTTGTGAGAGAAGACTTAGTTGAACTTCAGGAGTCTAGTTTCACCAAGATACAGCCAATGCCATG
Organism: Octodon degus; assembly: GCF_000260255.1. Classification (NCBI taxonomy): domain Eukaryota; kingdom Metazoa; phylum Chordata; class Mammalia; order Rodentia; family Octodontidae; genus Octodon; species Octodon degus. The sequence goes on from NW_004524810.1 coordinate 2,244,967, forward strand.
TAGTTTACAATCTTTTGAGCAACGAAATAATATTTTACTTACATCAGACCTTTCTGTTGAGGCTACAGTGATACCCGCATTAGACTCCCTGAGTTTCTCTGTGCCCTAGAGGATCATTTTCCAAACCTTGACCTCTCATCTATTTATTTTAAATGATACAATGTTTAAAAGAAACGGCTTCATGAGGACATTTAGCCAGTTCTTTATGCCAATATTACATTCATGTTTGAAGATTCAGATCATATGAAAGAAAAGTATTCTTTGTACAGTCTGCAGGATCAACAAACTGCATATTTCTCTTCACGGTCTGGTTCATGTTGGCATCTTCCACATACTTTGCTGAGATTTTATGATTTAGGAGACCAGTTGTTTACCAGATACGGCATGTTGTTTATCAGCGCCAAGCCATTGTGAGTGTTTCTCTTCTTCTTGCGATATTCTTTCACATGCCATGTATTTACTTTTACTCGCCTTCTGAATGCACCGGTTCAGTCTTCCTCATCCGGGACTTTCTTGTCCTTTGCACTCCCGCTCTCCTCCAGGAAATGGACTTCTGCGCAGATCTTCCTTATGCTTGGTGAATACCTTTGGTTCCATACCTTCCATCCGGCTCATATTTCTTTTTATTGATGTTATCTGCCTTATCCAGTGAGCTCCTGTACATCTTTCCAGTATGACTTAATGGAACACAGTAAATGCCTAACACATAGTCAACAAAATTGGCTTCCTTTGAATAGGAGATAATGCAGTTTCATAACTATGCAGACTTTCTTGTGCCCCTGCTGTCCAAGAAAATGATTTGGTTTAAAGGTTGCACCAGTCTACACTCCCACCAGCAGTGGAGAAAGGTTCTTTTTTCCCCACAGCCTCTCCAACATTTGTTGTTGGGTGATTTCTTTATGATAGCCATTCTTTCTGGGGTGAGATGATATCTCAATGTGGTTTTA
>NW_004524810.1:2254708-2261665 GCF_000260255.1 Octodon degus
CCACTCTGTGCCTGGGCTGGGACTGGTCCCGCCAGTGCAGGGTAGCAGGAAGCTCTCCGCCCACTCACCGGACCTGGGCTAGGACTGGGTCTCAATATTGCATTTTCAAGGTAAAAGTATACTCAGTCTTCTAATCTAACAAAGGACACTGCCATTCCCTTTGCTTTGGTGAGAGATATCTATAATAATGTGTTAAGGCTTGCCTAAGTTCAGACCTTATGTCTGCCATTCATGAAGCTGCCATCAATAAAGTGGACTTTTTTTCCTCCAGTTGGGCATGGCTGAAGAGTAAAGATTTACTCATAATTGAGCTTTTCTGACCTCAAATCAATCGCTTACAATAAATACACTGAATTTAAAAATCACTTTACATTGACTAATCAAAGAATTTTAGCTTGAAGCAGGATTGAAGAATGAGAGCATCTCATAGCTTGTTCAACAAAATTTTATTTTAATATTTTATAATGAAAACTATTATTTACTTTACATTCTTGGTTCTGTTCTCACTTGTGTGCATGCAGGTTGATAAATAATTCTGTATCTTTGGGTCTTTTTCTCTAATAGCCTCACTTTGGCTAATCATGTTGTCAAAGGGGAGAAAGCAGTCACTTTAAGCATAAGCCTGTGGTTTTTCTTGCTTACATGCTTAGTGTCATGTCTTTCAGTTTCTTCAGTGTTGCAGTGGAACAATGACTGGAACATAGACTCTCTCTGTTCTCAATTTATTCTTTATTTTGCTACGCTGAAAGCATTCTCCTTGAAGACAACGAATGGTCCTAGCTTACTGTCAACTCTTCCTTCTATGAGAAGGATTTCTAATGGGGTATTTGGAGACATGAAGTTCTTAAGCATCCTAGAAAGTTTCCACTTTAGTAAAACCTTTGTCCTATTCCATACCAGAAATATGTTTTTGAGCCACAGACTAATTAGGTCACCCTTTTAGTAGATGAAACACATATGGATGAAAAAGAAACACAATCATTATATTTTAAGGCAGATTCTTTATCCTTGCAATGTTACGTCAATTTGGTCACAGGAAAATGGAAAATTCTTCTTGAAATTGCAACGAATTGATGTATCTGGCATGTGGAAAACTATAGTAGTAAGTAGAATGTTACAGAATTATCAATGATGTAACCCAGCACGGCTACACGCTGCCAAACTCCTCCCACAAAAGTAAGCAGTAAGGATAAAACTAACGTAAGCGTAACATATTATCAAAATAATAACTTCAAGAAATAGTGCCTGTGAAATCAAAATGTCTTTGTGGATTCAACAAGGAGCTTTCTTCCTTAAAATTTTGGGAATCCAAAAGCCCACATGTAGTACCCCAGTGCTGTGTGACAAGTAAGTTTAGTGTATGTCCTCCAATATTTAAAAACACTTGATGAACAGTGGAGTAGGACTCTTGTAACTTTTCAACAATTTATAAAAAGAACTTGCCAGTGAGTAAAAGTGGAAAGAAGGACTGGTGATTCTCCCTTAGGCTTTGGCTCATCCAGCTGGCCAAGGTGAGCTGATAACAGGGCATGCATTTATTGGTCACGGCTTCTATGAACTTTTTTTTTTCTTTCTCATTTATGTATTTGGTACAGGGCCTCGCTATGCAGACCAGACTCATAGCGATCCATTTCAGCCTCCCTAACACTGGGATTACAGGTATGTGCCACCATGCCTGGACTCGGTCCTGGGCTCGGTGCAAATTTGCAGATTGTTTTTTTCTGAAGTGTACAGAAGAAAGTGGAAACCACTTGTACTAAAGTGAAATATAACTTTTGTAGTTCACATGGCAAACATTTGCTTAAGAATTTGAACTGCTAGGTTATGAGCTGGGTCATTTTAAAAATATTATTAACAATTCTTTTACTGAGTAGCTGCTATAGAGATTTCTTCACTGTGGGACCATTTCGCATGATAGGTCAAGGCTGATGACTTGAAATTTGGGTCTGAGATTAATATATTCTTTCATTTCATGAATGACAAAATTTGATTTTGCTGTTATGCTTGTATGAGTGTTAGAATCTACAATCTGACCATGTTTTTGTAAATCATAAAGTCATAGGAATGAATTTCTTTAAAGTAACTTCTTTTTATGAATTTGTCTGCATCATAGAGATTGTCTAGAAAATTTCTTTCCAAAAGGAGCATCACTATGTGATTGGCCTTGAGATGGAAATGGTGCAGGAAATGACAGGATTTATACCAATCTATTTAACTAATAGGAAAGCATGTGGACAGAGTTCCTGGTGGCCCAATCTCTGATAATTCCCCCAACAATAAGTACTGAGATCTCCAGAATTCAGAATTTGCAACTCCTTTACCAGACAGTTTTGAGGCATTTGATAATTTCTATAAGCTTTAATGTGTGTGGGAATGACTTCTTTGCTTCTCAGTGCTGATATATTACTAGCAGCATGAACAATATTTTGAGGACGCAGTTAAAATATTGAAAATTTTAAAAAATGGTAATCATCTTTGTCCAAAGCAGTTAGAGTTCTTATCTGTTTGAAACAGTCAACCAGTAGGCAGTCTTTCAAAAGGCAGCCTGAAGAGCTGAATAAGATTTGCAAGTAGAAAAAAAATGCTATGTCACTGAGGTAGAGGTAAACTTAGAGCCTGAGTGCTGGGCAAATTCTTTGAAAGGTTATTGGAATGACAGCTATTAGCAGGCTGAAGGTACAATTCTTTAAGAACTAACACAACAGCAGTCTTCCCTGCCTTGTGCCCTGAAATCTCCCATCACATTCTATTTCATTAGACAGCTATTGAACTCAAAAGAAATCCAGATTTTCTTTAAGTTTCTTTTTTTTCCTTTCTATCTTTCTCTTTCAGTTGTAATAAGTATGTTCAATCTCTTGGGCACTTTTTCAATTATTCCATTAAATTCTGCAAGACTTTAATGTTTGGGGTCTTGGAGTTCCTTCATTATCAAGACCACCATCAAATCTTAAGAGCAGTGCTATGGTCCAAGATGAGTGAAAACAGAGACATATCAAGATATAGAATCAGATAAAGATCCATTCCTCAACTCTCACCCAGTATGTTAGAGTGATTTGTGCAACATGGATCAAAATGCATTTGAAATGATACAAAAATAAAATGTAAAAGACAAACAAACACCTTGCATTTAGGAAGTATTTTCCTTAAGTCTGTAACCAACAGAAACCTTGATCTCTCTAAACTTAGAATATATACACTTGAACTTTTTGCCCAGTTCCTTCTCTTCACTGGTAGAGTTTTTGAAAATATATATTAATTTAATCTCCTATTTATAGAAGAAAATTGCTGTTCTTTGAGAGAAAGAATCCAAGGAATATGATACTTAAAAGCAATATTTCCTACTATACCCACTGAAGGTCAGTTCATCTATACAAGGGTAAAGCTTTTCTTTTTTATTGAAGTTGGACTGCAGCCTGCATAGACTTTCTCTTTCCCTTAAAAATACCATTTTCTGCCTAATTGTGCCCAGCTTCATTTACACCCTGTAAAAGGATTGTGTTTGAGCTCATAGACTCAGGAGACTCTTCTACTCAATAGCCAAACTACAGCAACAGCCCTCTGGGATATTTGAGTAAATGTAAGTGAAAGCTCCCTCTATTTGTCTCTGTATTCCCTTTAAACGAAAGTTTAACTCAGGACACTGTGGGAATATTTAAAGACATTTATCTGTAGAACTGTCTTCCAGATAAGATCCGAAAAATATTTTTTGGCCTGCAGAAGTGTTCATTGATCAGCAGAACTTCTAATAGTGGCCCTCATGTTGTTAAGTCACCTTCTCTCCATATTAATAGGGACAGGAACCAGAACCATCTGCCTTTAGCAGATAATGATATTCCCTTAAAACTTTCCATGAGAACTTAATAGCAAAGGATTGCAGAGGAAAGGACAGATCAAGGACAGCAAAGAGATATCAATCCCAATGAAATGGCGATTTAGTCAATTAGCAAGTGTCCACCAATAGAATGCTTCCGAATCTACATTCTGCAGGAAAATACACTGTGATTGATTTTTCATGTGTCATGGGCCTAGGCAGGAAGTGATGTCTTGTGGCACCTAAACTTCTAGCTGAACTCCTCAACGCAGTCCTGCACAGGTCAACAACTATGATGAACTATTTTGTTTTCTGACCTATATGATTTATCTTCTTGTGGGCTGACTTCCTAGGTTCATGTGAAATCTTGATTCATCATACTCTAAGGCCTTTGAGTCCTTTTAATTAGTGAAAAGTTAAAAAATATGAACGATATTGAAGCTTCCATAGTAGGTCAGCTTTGTTAACTTTGACGTCAGGTCTCAGAAATAAGGTTATTGATTTATCTTTTTTGTTTGTTTTAGTACGACTGACTATATGTTACAGCTCTAATCATGCAGTCTGGCTTCCTCTCCATTGCAGCACTAGTGCAAAAAATCATTTTCTTTACCACTTTGGTCTGTCCCATCTCTACAGAGCACAATAATCTTCAATGACTTTTTGCTTAGATTTTGCTTTGATTTAGAATTAACTTTTAGGTTATGAGCTACTCTGTCTCTGTCACTTTGCAACCTGAACTCACAACGCTACACAAGCTCTTCAGCTTCACTGAGATTGTTGCCAACATAGAGATAGCTATTTTTATTACACATGTGATTCAAGACAAAATAAGTTATCCAACCAGGTAACTGTATTTGTAAAAGACTTTCTGCTGAGATAATATACAGCAAATGGAAGAAATTTGTTTTAAATGTAGTATTTGGTATATAAAATGCATTGAATAAGCTCAACCCATATCTGGAACAGAAATACTACTCTAGACAATCAAATTAAATAAGATAAATGCTGCTAAAAATGAAAAGTCACTAAAGAAAAATTGGAGAATTGAATAAAAAAATGGATACAGTGCAGGTGGTTATTACATTGAAAAGGAAAAAGAAAGCCTCCAACTTGTAGTAACTCTGGATGAACAACCTGGAAAGAAGAATGCTGATCTATTGAAGCAGATGGTCCAAACAAACATGAGCTAGAAAAACAAAGCAGAAAATCTGGGAAGCAAGCCAACATCCACAATGGGCTAATAAAAACGAACAAACACCTCAGCAACTGTGGCAGACAGCTAGGAACCCAAACTGGCCTAACCCAGTCCATTGTTTTAGGCATATCAGAAAAAGCAGAGGGACCCCTAGTCTGTAGATGTTCTCATTCTTTGTCGGCCAAAATTGCTGGAGAGAATTACAGTCCTCCCAAAGAAAAAATGTTCTTCAGGTTTGCACATTAGCCACTGCTGAGGCTATTCTTATTTAAATATGGCAATAAGCCAAGAAATTACATGAGATGTTGTATTGAGCAGCTGAAATCTACAGTGGGGACCTTGAAAGAAAGAATGGGAGAATCAAATGCCTAGTTTGGGGCTCCAGTGTGCCATAGTTTTCATAAATATCTGTTTTTTTTTACAAGATAATAAACACTTAGAAGAGCTTTTAGGGGAGTAAGAGATGAGCACATTAAAAATTCCCTTGCATTGTCTGTATTGCTGTGCATATTAATTCAGTGGATGATTATTTTATGTAATACTTCAATAGTATTATTTTAACAATGGGTTCTATAGTTAATTCTGTGCTATAAGATTTATAGCAAACCTGTCTTGTTTACAGTATTCTTTACTGATTGCTGTTTATAATTTGCTCATATTTTATAGTCACAACATATTGTTTGGAATCTTTGGAGATAGCAGGATCTAGGCTTAAGTTACTCCATAATCAGCTTTGGTAATTGTGACCTTTGACAAGCTCCTTAACCTATCCAACCTTCAGTTTCCCAATTTCCTTATCCATAAACACTTTAAGCTTGTGAAATTATAATATCAGGAAAAATTATGATGCAGGGAAATAATAGTTGAAAGATATTGGCATTTTTTTCTATTAGCATTACATAACAAAACAATCATCACATATTTGCTAAAAAATCATGCAAGGTAAACATAAAATCTCTGAGTAATTAATGATAAAATTTATATTTTGTGAGTTTAGACCTTCAAAAAACTGCATATCAAATTTCAGGTCTATCTAAGAATGTTTTAAATTCTTGCTTTCTTCCATTGATCAATTTACTTTGTTGCTCTGCAATTTAAAGATTACATTAGTAATCTTAGTAATTTAATCTGTGCATATTATAATTTTAAGTAGATTCAACTTTAAGATATATTTTGTTTATTTTTTAAAAGAGAATACAAAATGTATAAAAAGGAAAGAAAAATGTATCAGAAATGAAACAGAATTTCACTAAACAAAATAATAGGAATTTGAAAATGATTGGTGTATTACATAATGTTATCTTCAAATTAATTGTTTAGATTACCAGATATAAACATAAAAAATTTGGTTAAAAAAAGGTATAAGAAATTAAAACGAAGAAAAAAATTAAACAATAACTGTTTCTTTCAATAGACCAGCAGCAGAAATCAGTAGTACAATTATCGAAGCTATCATAATAGTTTCAAAAGTACTCACTCCATTCTTTGTTGATATGATAATATAATTCTTATTCTTAGATAATAATTTTTTTAAAAAAAATTATGTGTTTGGCCCAGGGTCTCATTACGCAACTCCTACTCATAGTAATCCTCCTGTTTCACCCTTTCCAGTGCTGGGATTGCAGGTGTGAACCACCACGCGCAGTGTCAGTCGCTGGCTCAGAGTTCCTTGGGCGGGGCTGTGCAGCATGTGGTGCTGGGGATCAAACTCCAGTCTCTCTGCTTGCCTAAGTAAATGCTTGGTCTGCTAAACTATCTCGCAGATCCTTCATAGATAATATTTAAAATTAACTGATAAGGTGCTATAAAAATTTTATTTAGATACACCAAACTTCTAATTAATTAAAAGGTAATTTGTGAAGCTTTAATATTTTAATTCAAGATTCATCTGTGTAAGAACAAAGTCTGTTCTATGGTCCTTAAAAAGATCTTTAATTATGTTTATGATGTT
>NW_004524810.1:2261765-2266578 GCF_000260255.1 Octodon degus
AATGGTGTTTGTAAATAGGATCTCAAGTCCGCATCTTGTACAGCAATTAACCACTAAGAAGAATATATGCAGTGTGTTATTTGTTGAAACTGTACTTCCGATTTGATTTGAAACTGTCTCATTGCTATCTGTTTATCAATAAAATTTTGAAAAAAAATGATTTGGGTAGTTTGGGACTCTGCATGAACTTGGGTGAGTGCACATATGAAGAAGGATAAGCAACTACTTGCTAGTCTAAAAATAAACATGCAAAGAATGTAAACATTATGTACTTCAAACATGTGCTCATAACAATAAAATAAAGACCACATATATTTAAATACACACATATTTATCATATATCTAAACATATATACATATATGCATATATTTATGTTTAAATATATAGGAAATATGCATAGCAAAGTATCTATATGCAAATATAAATGCATACAAAGGATAAAATGGGCACAAGGAAAATTGATAGTGAAGCAAATTGCTTAACTATGCAACATGTATTTTTCAGGAACTATGTCATATAAGCCAAGGACCAGACTGCCAGGCCTTCAGTGGTTTGAGTTGCCATGGCAACAGTCCCTTCACTCTTAGCACTCAGAGTCATAGAATTTCGAGGGAAAACCACCTGACAATAGTAGGCAGATTGCCAAAGAGCTGGGAGAGGTTACTGAAGCATTTTATTACTGATGCCAAAGAAATGATTATGGATCTTGAAGTAGAAGAACCCACCATACCGTGGCAATGAGATTCATTGGTTTCCAGAGAGTTACATTTTGACTTTGAAAAGGAGATTTTTAAAAATGATAGTCAAATTCACTTCAACGGATTAAAAAGCATAGCCATTTTAAAAGCATAAGGTAAAAGCTGCTAGAGAGTATATTCAAATCCATGCTTCTTAGCAACCGGGCCAGATTTCACCCATAAAAGAAGGCTAGAGTTACAATAAAAAGCCTTTTGGCTCTCTGGAGAATATAAAGGCATACTAGTGCAAAAGAACCACTTTGAGATTTGTGGATCAAAGACACTGCATGGGTATAAAGTATTATTATAAAAAGACAAGAACAAGGAAGAAGCAGTGTCTAGACTGTGCAGGCTATCTTGGGCACCTAGGAGAATAATTGCCAAAGGCCTAATGAGAGGACATCATGACAACTAGAACCATTAGGGTGCTCAGACGCTGTTCTTATTTTAAACATAACATCAAGTTTCTCTCCTGAGTAAAAGCCAAAGTAAAGTGCAGGGAGAATATGTGAATAGCTCGGGAACTTGCTGGTACTTCCTCAAAAAGGTTACACAGCAAAGAAATATGACAAGGTAGAAATAAAAATATCACTAATGTGTGACAGAGTTTGATGTCATTTATTGGCAGCAAAGTTTCAGTAAAATTCTCCTTAAGTATTTGCTTCTCAGTGATCCAAGAGAGGACTGCAACACTCGGGCCTTTCTACAGTGTTTGTAATGTAAATTTAGCAAAATTGTAATGCAAAAAAACCCCAAACCAAATCAAAACAAAACAAAGCCAAAACTCATACCAAACAAACAGTTTTTGAAAAGAGGAAAGTCAGGGGCAGAATGAAACTTTTGGTGATGGGATTCTAATAATTAGTGGTTACACTAGAACTTTCATTTCTCATCAATAAAATGAGACTGTATTCTATATGCGTAATAAGATTAACAGTGGATAATGGAAGAAACGGTAGTGTTTATATATTAAATTATCACACATATTATCTTCAGGACCCAATTCAACTATCTGTATTCTTGAGTGACATGAGAAAAGCCTGATGCTCTTGAAAGAAAATAAATGTAAGTGAATGTGTGCTAGGTGAACTCAGGAACTGATGTTTGAAACTTGAGTATAAATTTAGCAGAGGCTTGTCGCGTGGTCTGAGCAGACGGTGGTGCAGTTGTTGTCTGCGGAGGGTATTTTATGAAGGCTGCATTCTCCCTTGAAGCCAGACCCCATATGGGGCTGGGATGACAGAAGCCTCATCTATCTCACTATCATTAGGCTAATGAGATTGGTCAAGGCCACATGCATTCTAATTCTTGGCAAAATTTAAGATGAATCTAGCAAACTTCTAACAGCTTTGTGCTATTTTTGGGAAGAAGGAATAAAAACAAATAAGAACTGAATCAAATGAATCTTCAAGTGCAGGGGTTTCCATTTCTGAAACACTGTTGTTTTATCAAAATGACCTTAAAATTCATTATTATTTGCCTCTATTTTTACAAATATATTTGGTCATAGAAATAATTTTAATATTTTTTTTTCATTTTTTAAAAATGTATTTGGTGCACTGCCCCACCATACAGCTTGGACTCATGGTGATCTTCCTGTTTTCAGCCTCCCCAGCACTGGGATTAAGGCATGCACCACCAAGGCCTGACTCAGTTGCTGGATCAGCACACCCTGGGGTGGGGCTGGTGCTGCATGTGGTGTCAGGGATTCAACCCTGGTCATTGTGCTTACCAAAGCAGGTGTTTTGTCCACTGAGCTATCTTGCTGGCCCTTAGCAAGTTATTCAGCAAAATCCAATGTACGGTCACAGATTATCGCATGATGTTTATTTTTTAAGTGATCTACTTGCACACAGAAGTTTCCAGTTTTTAACTGAGTTTGGAAAATTATGGTGTATAGATTCTGAAAAGTAGGTTAGCATAATTCTGGTAAGTTCATTTCTCTGATGCCATCTATTGGAAATTGTAGACAATTTATAATTGTTAGGAAGGTTGAAGGCCAGCAGCGTAGCTCAGCAGACTATGCACCTGCTTAGGAAGCACAGGGACCAGGGTTCAACCCTCAGTTCTGCATCCTGGGCCAGCCCCACCCCTGGGCATACTGAGCCTGCAACCGAATCTGGGCATGATAATCCCAGAGCTGGGGAGGCTGAAAACAGGAAGATCACTACGAGTCAGAGTTGCATAGTGAAACCGTGTACAAAATATATTTTTAAAAAAGGTTGAATTAGTAGGAGCCATAATAAATGCTTTCTAATAGTAGACTTTTACTGATTTAATATGTCATTGGGGGAGATACCATTTCATTTAAAACCTTATGAGTGTTTTTATAGCTACTTAAAATAATGTAAACTCATTTTGTATTTGTTGGGTAAAATTGTGTTTAAAACTGTTATGTAGACAATTCATTGAAATTACTAAAACTGTTCTTTATAGTAGTGGGTAGTAACTATATAGTATTGTCTTGAAAGTAGGAGCCACTTGGTGAAAAATATTCAGATCGTCATCCAACTTCTGAAGTTATGATATAGTACATAATGATACCCTGTCACAAATGGAAGTACCATCTGCAGTAGATTACAAATGACTCAAAGCCTTATGCAGGTCCCTCCAAACACAGGTGTAACTACACCAACAAAGTAGAGAGGTTAGAAGTTATCCAGTATACTTATCAGCTGAGGCAGCCATTGTGGATAATTTAGGCCCTACACCATTGTGTTTCTATGAGAATAAAAGATTGGTCTAAGTGTCTCAGGTAATGGCATCTAAATGTCTGCAGCTCCTCACCAGTTTTGGTTTATTGTATTGAGTAAGTCCAGATGGGCGGGTTGGTAGATGTTTCTCTGCCCTATAGTTTGCCTCTAGGGCTTAGAAAAAAGATAAACTTTGACAGAAGGACTCCTTTGGTAAGACTGACTGAGAGCAGTCCAGTAGCGCTATGCTGATACAGTGCTATGATAATGGATCCAATCAGAGCTGACATTGTGGTGTTAGAGCTTGTGCTCGTTGAGACTTCACAAAGAACATCATTCCTACAAAGGAATATTCTAAAACTATCAACACTGCCTTAAATTCAGTCCAATACATGCTGAAAAGGCAATCAAAATTAAAACTATGCTTAATGATGTCTAGCTATTCTCAAGATATTGAATGGATTTTATGCCTGGTACTAGATATTGTTTCAGACAGAGTGTGTTCCCATAGGTTCCCCAAGATTCCACAAAACAAAAACCAAAGCTTCCAGACAAAACCACAGGAAAGAAACATGTGAGAGGAGAGATGCAAACTACTGGCAGTTTGGCATGACATTTATAAAATTATTTTATAGACATATAAATACATAGTAAAATCTATCTGTTAATATTCTTACTTAGCCATCATTTTGTAAGGATGAGAATCATGCTCAGTCTAACTAAATTTATTGAACTTACCTTTTTGCTTCAAATTCTCAGTCATCCTTTAGCCTGTTACATGTCTTTTAAGTCAAGCAAATCAAACTGTTGAAGACTGTATATAATTTGGTTTTACTTTATTGCATTAGGGTACAACTGCAGGGATTATTTTCTAGCATGCCATCATTTATAGGAGTCACATTTTTCCAATTTCAATTTTGACTATTTTATTTTGATTTGATGTCTCATTTGTAGCATGCAATGAAATTACCACTCAGAAGCACTTTGTTATTTTTCAGTCAGCACGATGTCAACAGTACTCATAGGGGCTAGGGTCAACATCAAGAGGACCATGCATGATTAGCTATCCCTGGTGTTAACCCACTTTAATTCTCTCTTATTTTTAATTCCTACTCATTGTTTAGAAGCTATTTATATCTTTCACTTGTTCCTAAGAGATGACATTGAAAGCTAGCATTCAAATGTGTTCTTACCTGATTTCAGATGTATTTGATCAACATGAATATTGCATTTTCTTTTTTTTTTCAAAGTTTTATTGATAAACAGATAGCAATGAGTCAGTTTCAAATCCAATCGAAAGTAAAGTTTCAACAAATAATACACTGCATATATTCTTCTTAGTGGTTAATTGCTGTACAAGATGCGGACTTGAAATCCTATTT
>NW_004524810.1:2267389-2290056 GCF_000260255.1 Octodon degus
CACTTCCTACATTGAATTATGAAAATTTATTTCTCTTATATCAGTCCTTTCATTTGTAATGTTTTTTCATTCTTACAGAACCCATTTTCCTTATTTTGATTAATTATTGGCTTTTTTCTGTTTATTTTTTCAGTAAATATATCGCTAGTTACATACTAGATACACAGACTAATTGTGTGAAATGCCTCTGAGTAAGGTGAAGAAACACTGGTACTCATTCATCCGTAAGCCTAGGATCCTCTTCCCTCATGCCCCTTCTGCTTTAGGCTTACATTGTCCTTGGGCTTTCTTTGACACCATCTATCAGTCTCTTTTATTTATCTCTATTGAAATTTCTTTGTTTCAGCTATTTTTTTCTTTTCTCCCACTCTTAACATACTTAAAAAGGGTAGTTGAAGGTACATTATTTTGGTACTTTGCAGGGCTAAAAGTATATTTATTGTTGCTTTACGCTTGATTGATAGTTGAACTTAGTGTATTGATTACTTTAGAAAGCATTGTTTTCTCTTGGAATTTTAAAGATTTTGCTCTGTTTTTGTAGCTTTAAAAATTTACACCTATTTTTAAAGTAAATTTAAATATCTTAGGTGGGCATTTTCCCATCATTTGACAGGCCCTGTGAAAGTGACCAGTTCCCTCTGAAATGTAGTCTTATTTTAAATTGAATACTGATTGTCTTAGTTACATTTCCCATTGCTGATACCCATAAGTTAAAGTCTATCTAACCTACAGTTTGCAAAGGTTTCAGTCCATACTGGTGCTGGCTCTTAAGAAAAGGTGGTGCGACAGAGGGCATCTCAGAGAACAGATCACGGTGTCCATAAGGTAACAAAAGGAACAAGATACCCTAACAGTATCTTTCTGGCTCTTTTCTATTTTATCTAGCCAGCTAGGATTAGGGCAGTGCCAAACCAATCAGTGGAATGATTTAGTAATCACAGATCCTTAGTCCCAGTACCACACCCCCTAGATCCAGCCACCTGTGATAAAGCCCCACCTCTGACCACATGAAGTTTTGGGTGGACATTTAGACCCAAACCATAACACGGATAGCAAAAAAAATAAATGTAGAATTTTTGTAATGTCATTTAGTTTGGCCACTTAGCTTAAAATTTTTATTCTAAAATTTTCTGTTTTTTCTTTGATGTGCTATTACAATATTCTTTTTAAGTAAAGGAACTGGGAGATTAAATCAAGAACCTAGTGCAAATTGGATGAATGTTTTGAGATACATCCTCAGGACTGACTCTTTGGGAAATTTTAGATAAAGAATAGTGTCACAGACATATAATGAATTTTACCCTTATCTGTGAATATTATCACATTTATTTCTTTTATTTTTACTTTTATAGGAGTAGTCCTGTTAGTTTGCTGTGGGTGTCTGGCCATATGCTTTTCCAACCTAAACGTGTTTGCTTCCATTCCTAGAACTATATAATCAGTATTAAAAGGGGATGATATGCTATCAATATTTTATTTTGTCATCAATTTTATTAATATAGTAAATATGTATACATAGTATCTAAGTTGCAATTTTGTATGTGCAATACTTATGCAAAATCTTTGCTACTTCGTATTCTTAGGCCAACTCATTTGATAATATGATGCATTATTTTCCTAAGAAGCTGACAGCATTTTTCTAATTTTTGCAGAAATTCTACACAAATTTTAACAAAATAAATCTTCTGACATTACCTTTCTCATGTTTGCTGTTTTTTTTATTTTATGGAAAAAGAGATAAAATTTCAGAGCAAAATATCAGAATAATAATAGTTAATACATTACATGGTGTTAACTTTATTTTTTTTTCTACAGTTTTATTGATAAACATATAGCAATGAGACAGTTTCAAATCAAATCGGAAGTACAGTTTCAACAAATAATACACTGCATATATTCTTCTTAGTGGCTAATTGCTGTACAAGATGCGGACTTGTGATCCTATTTACAAACACCATTAGAACAAATCATTCCAGTCATTAAGACAATGCAACTATATATCTACCCCAACCACTTTGAATACACAGATACAGAATGGACATTCATCGGTGTTACATGGTGTTAACTTTAAAGAAGTTGCTCAGGGTAAAGAATATCTGCTTTAAATTTCCCTCTTAGGGCTACATTCATTGTGTCCTACAGGTTCTGGTATGTTGTATCTGTATTTGCTTTTAATTGCAGACATTGTTTAATTACTGTTTTGATTTCATCTGTGATCCATTTGTTATCCAGGACAGTATTATTGAACTTCTATCAGTTTGTGAAATTGTTGTTGTGTCTTTTGCCTTTAATGTCCAATTTCTTTGCATTGTGGTCAGATAATAAACATGACATTATTTCAGTTCTTTTGCATTTACTCAAGAATGTTCTATGGGATAGTATATGGTCTGTATTAGAGAACATCCTATGTGCAGCTGAGAAGAATGTGTGTTCTGTTGTTGGGTAGAACACTATGCAAACATCAGCTAAGTATATTTGTTCACAGGTTTGGCTCAGTCCTAAAATTTCTTTGCTGATTTTTTGGTCTGGTTAATCCATCTACTTGTGATAGTGTACTATTAAGTTCCCCCATTACAATTGTTATTGCTCATTTGATTTTTCATGTATATTAATATTTGTCTTATATAGGTGGATGTTCTATTTGATATGTATGTATTTGTGATTGCTATCCCCTCTTTGTGTAGTTTTCCCCTAACAAGTATGTAGAGACATTCTTTATTTCTTGTTATGGTTCTTGGTTTGAAGTTCACATTGTCTACAAACACAATAGCTACCCCCACTTTTTTCTGTGTTCCTGTTACCCGGAGTTTTCTTTTTCATCCTTTGACTTTCAGTCTATGAATTTATTTTTGAGTTAGATGTGTTACTTGCATGCAGAATACTTTTGAATTTTGTTTCTTGATCCATTCTGCCAATATATTTCTTTTGTTGGGTGAATTGAGGCCTTTTACATTGATTGTTATAACTGATATGTGTTGGCTTATCTTTGTCATATTATTTTCCGGCTGTTGGTTCCCTACTTTTCTCCTCTGTTTACTAGCTTATTTTGCTCGGTAGTTTCTTTCTGTTGTTGTTCTTGAAATTGTGGTCATTTTTGTCACTGTCCAGAATATCTTTTTAGTACCCTCCCTTTGTAGTGTTCCTTCAGTAGTCATGAATTTATTCAGCTGTTCTTTGTCACAGAACTATATTATTGCTCATTAATTTTGGAAGATCGTTTTGCAGAGCACCTCCATCTGGGTTGGAAGTTGTTTTCTTTCTGGACTTTAAATACTTCACTCTAAGCTCTTCTTGAGTTGATGGTTTGTGGTAAGAAGTCTGCCATGATTCTCATATACTTTCCTTTACAGGTGATCTGTTTGTTTTCTCTAACAGGTTTTAATATTTTGTCCCTGTGCTAAATTTCTGATGTCTTTATTATTATATGTCTGGGTGAAGATTTATTTTGGCTATGGCTAATTGGATTTCTACATACCTCATGTATATGTATGTCAGATTCTTTTCCCATGCTTGGGGAATTTTCTGCTAATATTTCTGTAAATTCGGTTTTTTTAATGTCCTTTGTGTTCAGTGTTGCTTTACATTGACACCAAGTTTTCTTGTATTACTTTTCTTTGTGTCATCTTACAATCAATGAATTTTTATTTTCTGATCTTTTATTATCTTAAAGAGAACTTTCCTTTCGTGATCACTAGCTGAGATTCTGTCTTCAGGTCTGAAAGTCTGCCTTCAGTTTTGTTCAAGTGACTCTGCCAGCTTTCAATATGATTTTTAATTTTTTGTGTATCTGTTTGAATCTGTTCCATGAATTCTATGTCTTTCCTGTATTGATCAATATAAGTTTCCATACTCTTCCTATCATCATATTTTTTATATCTCTACTTTAGATTTGCTGAACAATTCCTTTGTAAAAGTTGATGTTTCTTTACCTGAGACATTATATCTGATTTGATTTGCTCAATACCCTCATGGATTTGTTTCTTCAGTTGCTTTCAGCAATGTCAGGTATGCCTGCATTTTATTTTATCTCTTTGTCTGCTTGGACTGTTCATTGTATGCCGGATGTCTGAGCTTGCATTTTGCTTCTGTACCTTGTTCTTCTCTTTTTCAAAAGTTTTTATTTTTTTTTCTGTACTGATACTTGTACATTTTGTAGTAGTTAGCTTTATCACTAGTATCAAGGTTTCTCTAGGTTGGGTTTGTTCTTCAGGGATGTCTTCTGTGTGAGGATGCTCTTGATTTGTGTCTGCCCAAAGACTCAACGTTTCCAGTTAACTGAATGAAATGTTGGTATCCGTTTAGCTCAGTCCCCAGGCCTTTGATCTTGGCTTGCTGTGAGGTTGTTATTCCAGAATTTCCCAGTATTGCTACAGAAGTGAAAACAGCTAGTTAAGATGGGTATGACCTCCTAGCTAAAGTAGTATAAACAGAAGTAACAATAGCACCAAGCACAGTTTAGAAACCAAAAATAGACTGCAACAGCTGTTAATTTTCTACCTCTAACCATAGGCATAGAATCTACAATTATATTACAGAACTACTCATAAACTAGGAGCATGTATGTAAAGAGTTTCTGCTTTAGTGGAATGGTTTTTATCTTCTGGTGGTGACAGTTAAGAAGCATGGTAGATGAAATAAAGATAGCTAAAAATAAAGTAGAAGCCAGGCTCGTGGGCAGAGGATGTTCCCACAAGTTTTGTGAAATTATAGCAGAGGGAAGAAGAGAAAGAATTGAGGAGTATGTTAAGGATTATCTGAATTTGGTCTCTGGGTTTAAGGGATGGGATTAATTTTTGATAAGAAAAAAAATCAAATCAAAAGAGTAAAAAAGAGAAAAATGGAAGCCTCGTCCACCTGCTTCTATTCGTGTCTTTGTTCCCAAAGATGCCCGTTCACCCACCTCACCACCTGCTGGCTCTATTTCTTCTCATGCCACTAGTCCCATCTGTGTGTCCTGTGCACTCCGGCTAGGGGCCTACCGTGTGGCTCAGGTTCCCGCGCATCTCTGTGTCTTCCAACACAGTGCACCGGGATCACAGCCGGAGGGGCTGGTCTCCGCACCTTCCTTTGGGGCTTTTTATCTGGATCCCAGCAGCTACCTGTCTGCTTCCTCTCATTTCATTATTAGAGGTTGTAAGCGCTGGGACATGTTCTCACTGGCCTTCGGTCAATCTGAGGATGTGGTGAGTTTGCTTGAATTTCAATTTTATGAAGATGCTCAGTATTTTTATTAATTTAATTTATATTCAGAATTTTATAATCATTGCAAAGTCCATTGGAAAGAGCGATTAATGTCATATACAACCTCTTTATTCCCACTTATTTCAGTTTTACAGTTGTTATTCAGAACAAACTAAAGTTTTACTCTGGGTGCTTTATTATTTTACATATTGGTATATTAATATGCTTTACTATGGTTATGATTATTGACATTATCTTTTATATGTGGATGAATTTAAGTTTAAATGACTCAGTTTTTGATCTACAAAATGTAAAACCCTATGTTTATTGTACTGTTCATAAATGCAAATATTCAAAGCATCTCACTTAATATCTTGGACCTAGGGTTGGTAATTGCATCTTTTTAATAATGGAATGTGTCATGTGGAAGGCATTCTTTACAGGAAAATAAGAGACTAAGTCTTTTCTTGGGGGTGCAGAAGTTTGGTGTGCTTCCTACTGGATGCTCAGATACTTCCACTATTCATTTACCTTCCTGGCTTTTGTGGTAGTGTGCGTGTTCTTTGCTCTCTGATCAGGATAAATAGACTTGAGTATCTCAGGGAAGATACTCCTTTGTTTTCTAACTATTTCTGAAGACTTTATCTTGGGAAACAAACACCAGTGTTTCTAGCTGCTTTGCTTTCAGTGCAGGAGGAAGGCTCGTACTGGCATGGTAGCTGTTTGACTGATAATCATTAAATTATTTGTACCAGTGCATGTCCTGCCCTTTGGATTTGCTGAGTTTAGAGTTTCTCTGCAACTCCTTTGGGAAGAAAGGTTGTCACCTTTTTCTATTTTTCAGTCTGACATTGAGTTGAAGTTTTCTCCCTGTCATTTTGCTAGTGTATTTCCCACTGATATTTCTATGGAAATTGTATCCAGATTTTAAAAGTTAGAAACAATAGCACTATGATTCACTTTTTCTAATGCAAAAGAGGAAGAACCTCCTTGGTTTATTTGGTTAAGTTTAGAATATGTGGGCCATAGAGTTAAACACACTTTAATTTTATTGTATTATGAATTGTGTACTTATTACATTCCCCCAAGTCCAATACCAGAGTTCACAAGGCTTCTTTTTCAACACTTTCAACTCTTTTTAAAATTTCTGCAAATGTGTCATTGCAAAGCTCTAGTCTATTGTGCTTTGAATTTGTAGTTCTTGATTACTAATGAGGTTAAGTATATTTTTGTATATTTGTGGTTAATTTATTCTTCTATGGAATAACTTTTTATTTGCACATTTTACTTGTCTTTTAACTTCAATTATAAAATTTTAATAAAATATGTTTTAAATATCAATTTTCCTTTTATGATATGTAACGATCACATATCATAAAATATATTTTCACTTTTTCTCAATCACAAAATATACTTTCTCTTTTTTATCTTTTAACTTCTCTAGCATTTTTCTCATATTTGAGTGTTTGAATAAAGTGGAATTTAAATTCTTGAGTACGCTGTGAGAGCTAAACAATTCTTGCTTTAAAATTGAAATCCCAACACTAACAGTTCTCCATTGATAAATAATTTTACTTGCTGTATATCAAGCTTACAAATATTTGTAAAACCAGTGCTTTGTTTTATTTGTTTCTGCCATCACTGTGCTAATCTTATGTTTTAAAAAATCATAACAAATACTAGTAGCCAGAAAGTAGTTCTTATCTTTTATTTTTATTTTAAAATAGATGCTAGGGAAACAGCTTCAAAACATTTTTGTGATTACTAAATATAAGTACAAGGGACTTTTGTTCATCATCTCAGACCCATCCATCTTGCTAAAGGGTGTTACTAATTCTTATAATTTGTTTATTTATCATTTCAGGCTTCATCACTTAATAATTTGTGAGTTATGACAATAAGTTGTCTTCCTTTCTTATCTTGAACAATTTCATTTTCCTTTCTTATTTTCCAAGCTATCTTCTCAAATAATATGTAAACCACAATATTAATTGGGAGCACAGTTTTCTTGCTTTTAAAGGAAACCTAAATATAAATTTTGTTTTTAGCAAGTTATATTTTTCAAGTTCAAAGCACTGTCTTCCATTCTTGGTTTCTGAATTAATTATTTTTGAAAGTCTTTATTGACCATTTAAATTTTATCATGTTTTCTCAATCTATTGAAGAAATCATATGATTTTTCCTCATTAAATGTATTAATATCATATATTAATAATTTTAATAATAAAATATTTATTGATAAAGTAAAATAAATTAATTAATTAATCTTTACTTTGGAATAATTCCAATTTGACCACTAACTCTCAACAGTTGTTAGGGTTCTTAATAGACTTTTAAAAGAATGGCTTTTATTCATGTTTATTCGCTTTACAATTACTTTGTGACATCAGTCTTAAAAAAAGATAGGTGCTTCTAATTGACAATAATTTAGTATATATGTGCTACAGGTAATTTTTTCTGGCCTTTGTATGCTATACACAGTTTGGTAATTGTTTTCTTGGTGAAATTTTAAAAGACATTTGTACTCTAGTGTTGCTGCATGTGTCATTACTCCATGTTCTTGAGTAAAAGTGGAAGTTCAGTTAGTTGGTTCCAATTAGTAGAAGTCAAAGTTCAATTACAGTGCTTGCCACCTCTCTAAAGGGATGCATTGCACTGCTGTAAAGCTGTCCTTAGGACTGGCACAAATGACTCCAGATTCCTGTAGTATGCATATAACCATGCAATCTTCTGGTGTTCTGTAAAAATATTACCGTATGTTGAACAATTACAGATTGAGAAGAGGCTGGTGAGATAGTTCATCAGACTAAATACCGATTTAGGCAAGCTCAGAGACTGGGATTCCATCCACAGCACCACTTTCCATGCCAGCCCTGGCCCTGGGCACACTGAGCCAGCCATGGAGACCTTGTGTGATGGTGCACACCCGTAATCCCAGTGCTGGGGAGGCTGACACAGGATGATCACTATGAGTCTGAGCTGCATAGTGAGATGCTGTAACAAATACATAAAACAAACAAACAAACAAACAACTAAAAAAAGTTTGAGAGCATTTTCAAAGAAGGATCATCTATTCTATATGTGTGACTTCTATCACACATATAGAACATATATTTATAACATAAAAAAAAGAAGGGAGAAAGGACAGACTTAATAGCTTACCTCAAAAATGCTGCTAATGAGTAATAGTCACTGCTTTATCTATTACAGAACAGAAACATCTCGTGGCTTTTGTATGTGTACCATAATTTAGTCTCATATGCCAGAATTCAGATCATGAGTGGTGACAGAATATTTTTGTTGGACAGTCATGATTTAAATAAAATTGGCTTGTAGTTAAAAAAGTGATTATCACTAAAAATGTACATTAATGTGGTGGAGCTATTGACTTATTAGTTAGCCTTCCTTGAGGCCAATATATGAAAGTACACAGAGGAAGCACTCACTGAGATTCTGTTATAGTTCTCCCACTTTTTATATATTTGTGTATAAATCTGTGTTCAGTGTATGGACTGCCAAGAAGACAGCAGAAGATCAAGTTCGCAACTCTTGAAAACTCCACAGGGTTTTTTTTTTGTATATTCTTAATTTCTTCTGTTATTTCTTTTAGAAGAATTCAGTACTAGTTTTCAAAAAGTTTCTTTTTATTTTCATACAAATGAAGAGGTCTTTCCAAGTAATCTGCCTACTATAAATTTCATGAGAGCAGATTCTACCTAGTGTTTACATTTTAAGTTGATACTTGAGGTGTTCTAAGCTGAATTTAAAGACAGTGGCGAGGGAAAATATTTGCTATAATTCAGCTGTTTGAAAAACATTTTCAACAAGGGAACAATGGAAAATGATTTGGAAAATGATTTGCTCATCCTTATTCTGAATTTAGTTCACTAAATCCACATTTTAGTTAAGGAATGCATGATACCATTTCATTGCCACAATGGGGGACTTGGGTGTCAGAGAAAGACCCATTGCTTTGAAAAGCACTTCATCCCCAGCTACTGATAGACTTCGCATTGGTCTTCTTCCTGTGTGCCCCATGAAAGACTCCATAATGTATGTGAGAGGACCACAGTCATTGTGGTCTCACTATCTGTAATGTATTCACTCTCACTAAAACCACCACGTATCCACCCATCTGGGGAAAGGTGATCCAGGTGGAATAATTCTGTTTCCTGCAAGTCATCCCTCCTGGTATTTGTGGAAACTTCATGCTGCCTTTATGCTCTGAGATTTTAGGAATTCAGGGAGAGAATGAGAGAAAAAGGCATTTTGCTCATTATCAGCTGAATCAGCATGCCTTCCTGGTGTTGGAGAGGAATGAGTGGCTCTAATAATTCAAAGGAAATTAACTACAAAGGTGATTGTATTAAAAAATCAAAAGGAAATAAACCACTATATTCCCAGATTTCTTATCAAAGTATCAGAAAAACTTCAGCTTTCCATAAAGCCAAGACTCACCCCCTCTTCCTAGAAACTGAACAGTTTTTGAGTATAGGAAAAATATGAATGATAGTCACAGCCAACCGGCAATTATTAAAAAATATTCATAAAACACTGCCTTTAATTGAAGTAACAAACTGTCCAGAAAGAACAGCAGTTGGAGGGGTCCTGAAGGGATGCCCAGGAAAAGTTTCTTTGTCAGTCTTTCTCCTTTGCCTGTCATTCTCTCCTCAGCTTAGATGTATGGAAAGTTGGATACATCTGCATGGTTCTCTTCAGATGTTAGTTCCTCTGGAAAACTACGAATCACCTATGCCCGTGTGCTCCCTCGTTATCTTTCACACATCTGACTGTAAACCTGATTCTGTTTTGCAACATCATATTTTGTGTTCCTGTGCCTCTTTCCCTCGATACATTAGTCATAGAGTGAGGAGGGCATTTAATGTTGGATGTGTAGTGCTTATCAATTTAATGGCATGAATTATATGTAAGAGAAAATGTGACTGTATGAATGGTCTTTCTTTAAGTGATGTGTGAGTCTTCAGTTTAGCTTTCCATCTTGGCTGATTATATGAGCTAGATGAATGGCTATGTAGAAATGCAACATAGACCCTTTTGATTCACTCCTGATAATACCAGTAGAAGGAACATTTGATAAAACCATCTAAATATTATTTACTTTAGTAATATAAAGTCGTAAAGCAGGTCCTCCATAATATTTGGCCAGTAATGAATACAATTTTTGAATAGTGAATACATTTTCTGTCTTAAATGCCTGATACGCAGCATATGCGCCTGCCTGGCAAGCACAAGGACTTGAGTTCAGTCCCTGGTACTACAAAAAAAGAAATGCTTGATACATTCTAGGCATTGGATAGATATATTTATGTTATCACAGTTTACTTTTCCTATCTTGTGAATGAAGTATTATTATCCCTTTATAGATATGAGGAAATAGGTTCAAATGAAATCAGATGATGGTGGTGAGGGCTTTTGGTCTCACTTTCTCATGGTGATCTTCCCCACTGTACAAGTTCACTGCTGATGAACTTCTAATTCACCACAAATGGCATTTTAAATTTGGTCTTTTCAATTGTGCATGAGGGACTAAGAGGTGAGTTTCCACAGTTGAAAGGTCCTTGATTCAATAATTTGACATTACATTTTATATACATATTTTCCTACCTGCTATATATATGCGTTTAGTTATTTCAGAACAAGAATTATGTTTCCCTCATCTCACCAGTGCTATCTATCTGACGTAGCACTTTGCTCATAAGGTGATTAAAACATTTCATTGGTGATACTGAATTAAAGGAGCAAAAGAAAAACATCGTAAGGGCCATCGAGTAGCCCAAGTGCCAAAGGCAATGCAAGGAAAATGAGCTATGAATTCAGAAATACAGTGAATGAATCATTGTGGGTGGTACTGCAAGGACAGCTGGGTTTGAAAGTTTTTGAAGATATTTCAAAACTTTCCCACTTATGCTGATTTTGGTAGCTCCTGTCTTCTTCTTAGCAGTGACTACAGGACACATCATGAGAGGAAAAGGGAGCCCTTTCCCATGCCTGGGCATTTGGTAGAGGCAGGGTGGGAAGAGCTCAAAGCAGAGTTGGATCCATGGCCATACAAAGGGCTGTGACAACTGAGTTGGGCCAAAGATTGTGGGAGCTCTAAAGAACCAGCAGTACAGCAGCAGGAGCCCTCCAGGAGGACTTCAGATTGAAAGCTTCAGAACTTCAAGGTCCTTTGCCCCAGTAATAGCAGCCAGAATGGTGGTCATTTCTAGACCAGCACTGATGACTGAAAATATAGTATTTTTAATGGATACACTCTTAAATAATTTCCATATAAATTTTTAATAAAGTTAGCTTTAATGTTCACACATGCTGTAAGTGGCTCAATTATGTTTTTATCTCTATTTTACTCTTTGTACTTGTCCCAGAGTCTAATTCATATTAAGCGCTCAATAATTGATTAATGAACAAATTTACATTTTGTATATGAAAATATTCAGTACTTAAGAAGGAAATTCTCTCTTGAGTTTCAGTGGGTTGGTGACTTCAGAGCACTTCGTGCCATAATAAATTTAATATGATCTGCAACACGAGGTACCAATGAAGCTATTTTAAGTTGATTGCTGATCATGAGTTTATTTTGAGAGCTTTAAAAACATGTAAATTATATGTAGCCACATTCAGACATTTAAAAAATAAATCCCTCATTTGTCCTTATCATTGATGTGTACATCCTATAATTAAGCAGGATTAAAATAGTCCTGGTCCTTGTGTCATTGCTTGTTTATAAGAATCACAACTCAAGCTAAAAACCAAATTATTTTAATATTTTATTACATAAAGTTCTGCTTGCAGATATTTTATGATACGGTAGAGAAAAGATAGATTAATCTAAGTAATCTATGAGACAAAAATACAGAAAAATATGTATTAAATTAGTATATTAAATCAGCAAAATAGCTTGAATTGCACAAGAATATTTGGGGGAGAGTATGTTAGGTTTTAATAGTCTCAAAGAATCATTAAATGAGATTGGGCAAGATTTATATGTTATCTTAATAGTTAAGGATAACATGCTGTGATTTATAGAAAAATAGTGACGGAATAGTTATCGTGAGAATAGTTTTTGGTGGGTGTTAAATATGAAAAGTATAAAGTGGTCATACTAACAAATGGATCTGCTTCATAAGCTAAAGTTAAGTGACAGGTAGATTTAAATGGTTTTTGGCTTTAAGCCGCACGTGATAGGATATGGGAGAATTCCAAAAATCTTGATGGCTAATTATCATTGTTGAAAAGGAAGATTGTTGCACTGCTACAGGTAGGAACTAAGTGGAACCAGAGGAACTTAGACAGATTTATAAGTGTGTGAAATGTTGATATTTAGAAAAACTTTAGATGCCTTCAGTACTTAGAATTATTTTTTTCTTAGACGTAATTTTAAATGCTATCAGAAAGGAAAAAGGTATTATCAGAGATAGTGACTGTAACATAGAAATATCTTGATATTTTTAAAAAAAATGGTTCATTTTTATTTACTGTACAATTAGTTGCCTGATGGTACACATCATGCCAGATAGTTTTTGGGTCTGAGGCAACTCATCACACAGTAACTTAAGTGAGTAAGGGCTGCACAGACTCGCGACGTGAGATGAGAGAGTGCTATGGGAGGAGATTGGCCTTGGCCACCGTGAGCACACGGATGAGAGACACAATCCTGCTTGCAATAAACTCAGCGGAATTTTCATTATCTTGCATATTAACTTTCAATTAGTTTAATTTGCTAATAATATGATAATAATAGTAGAAAAGCAGACATGCAGCATTTTCCTATGTACCTGCCCTGTGAAAATGTTTTACCTGTATTATTTCAGTCTTTAAAAGTATTGTACCTGAAAGGTAGTAATTTGGCTTTGTTGTCATTGTTATTATTTTCCCATCATAAAATAAAGACTTAAAAAGACTGAGTAAGTCAGAGGGGCTGTTGCACTCCTGAATTCCAGCACTCCAAGAGGCTGAGGCGGAGGGATCACAAGTTTGCGCACAGCCTGGGCAACTTCGAGAGACCAAGTTCCAAAATGAAAGAAAGAAGTTGGGGGTACATAGCTCAGTACAAAGGCCCTGAGTTCAATCCCCCCTCACCTCCACATACTCATACAACATTGAGTAACAGTATGAAGGATGCAGAATTAGTTAAGAGTACTTATGGGACTCAAACTAAAACTCTGCTTTTAACTTACCTAAACACACATTCAAAACTTCTTTTTTTTTGCCGTAATTTTATTGATAAATAGCAATGAGACAGTTTCAAATCAAATCGGTAGTAATTAACACACTGCATACATTCTTCTTAGTAGTTAATTTCTGTACGAGATGCGGACTTGATATCCTACTCACAATGTTCAAAACTTCTAAAAGGAAACATTACACAGAAGTACAAAGTTTGTAATTAACACAACTGCTGCTCAAAATTAAGTACACTCTAGCTGGGGAGATGGCTCAGTGGAATAAGCACTTCCCTGGCAAGCATAAGGGCCAGAGTTCAATCCCTGGTTCTGCAAAATTAAGTACACTCTAGTAGCTATTAACGTTAAAGATTTTGATGCATACTTGTTCAACTTATTAAATCAATGATATCCAAATGTAAAACTTTTTTTTAACTTTTGAGGACAGAGAATGTAAATTTGAAATGAATTGGACACCAGTGAAGTCAGTCAGTGGAACAAAAAATCCTTTGCAATAATAATACTTGAAGGCTTCATTGGCGCAAGAGTAACTGTAAAATATTAACATGATTGAAGCTGCACTGCCAGAAAAAGAAAAGATTCAGAATTTTTACAGCAGTAGGTTTAATAAAAATAGGCTTAATAATAAAGGTAGGCAGATGCTTTTCATAAGGCAGTATAGGAACCAGCTGAAGGGTGCTTTGGAAGGTTACACATTTCAGTGGTAGCTCTCCTAGTTGTCGTCTATCAGAAATTTACAATTTAAACTGGTTAATTTTGCAAATGAGGAGAAACACCAATTATTCAAAAACTATAACTTATATATCATTCTCATATTTAAAATAAAAGTGGCTAACACCATTCTACACATTCTTAGATGGAATGATCTTTCCCTCAGGTAATCTCTTTTGATTAAGCAAGCACTTGATGGCTTAGAAACAGACCGCTGGGTGATTGCTTCCTCTCCAAATCACGTCTGAATAATATATAGCCAAGCAAGAATGAGTTGAATACAGGGGTGTCATTATTTTATAACCTCAGAATGTTTTGTCATTTGATTTACCTTTAAAATGTATATGAAACTTTCAGTGGCTTTAAAGGTGCAGCATACAGATGTCATTGACAGAGCAGTTGGACCTGCATGTGGAACTCCTCACCCTGAGTAAGCCAGTATCAAAGTGATCATAGGCTGCATCCAGCGATTCTTAAATTACAGTTTGGCTCAGCAAACCCAGTCTTAGCAAAACTCAATATAATCAGATGCCACAGCTGCCTAGAATAATAACTAATGGATTAAAACAGGAGACATTAAAAGGCAGTACAAAACTGAAAAATAAAAAATATCAATGAAACGGATGACTTGGGTCAATTATTCCCAATACATATAAAATCTATAGAAATAGCCAATTGAAAAAGCATTCTTCACATATAAAAGAATTGCTAAATTTTTAGTTTTCTGAATGATGAAAAACCCTAGTTCTTGATTATACTTAAAAACTTTTTTTTTTTTTTTTTGGTATTATGACAGGGTCTACAGCGTGTTCAGAGTCTCACTACTAGATCATACTTGTAGTGATCCGCCTGTTTACAGCCTCCCAAAAGCTGGGACTACAGGTGCGCACCACCATACCCAGTCTCAGTTGTCATCTCAGTGCGCCCCGGGGGCAGGGCCAGCACATCAGGCCCGGGGGATGGAACCCGGCCCCTGAGCCTGCTTGCAGGCACTTTAATCTGCTGAATTATTTGGATGGCCCTTTTGATTAAGTTTAGATGATCACCCATTGCTCATGTTTCCAAGTGAACTGCCATGCACGGCTGATGCACCCTAATACTGAGAAAAGGTACAGGTATTTGGCAACAAGTGTCAAAAGATTAACTTACAGCTGCAAATAAAATAAAGTATAATAAGTGAATAGAACTGTAAAGGCTTCCAGGTTACCTCTACTTTTACTTGCTCATGACCTTGAAAATGACTTCATAAATGCCTCATGCCCTGATTCATATTTGCAGTTTACACTACACGATTAGTGCATATATTGTTGAGGTATGACTCCTACTACATATGTACACACAAGTACTTGCACATCTCAAGAAGAGACCAGAGTTTTGTGGCCCTTGTGTTTGGTTCCATGTTCGATTAGACACCAACATGTAAACTTGTAACCGGCACTCTATGTCGTTGATGACATGGGTTTCTCATAAATAAGGAAACTTGACAGTGGGTTGACATTTAATTCAATGCATAAACATCAGAACAGTTTTCTTCATGATTTGGAGATAAGTTTGCCTCAAATAAGTAGAGCTTCACCAATGTTTCTTACCAGAATGAGAAAATGTAGAGGGACAACTTCTAACATAAATGTGATATTATTTAAATGGAAATTATCCAAAATTTAAAATTTTACCTCTGTGGAGATGGACGGGTAAAGAGCATGTGGGGAGTTTACATTTTTCATCAACTATAGAAAGGAGAGTGTCAGAGCATTGAGCTTTCACGTAAAATTAGGAAGCAAAGTCACTTGTGTAAAGTGAAATAGCAAGTAGTGTCAGCATCAGGGATTAAACCATGGCCACCTGACTCAGGTTCAGCTTTCATTCCATCTATCTACAAGAAATGTTCAAAATCAATTACATACATCAAACTGAGGGCCTTGTGCTTGCCAGGCAGGTGCTGTGCCACTGAATTATATCCCCAGCCCAATTCAACATGATTTTATTCAGAAGCCATGTTTTGTGATATTTGTCACACACATACATATGATATATATATATATATATATATATATATATATATATATATATATTCTCACTTACAATACATACACACACACCTCAATGCTAGGATTAAATGACAAAAATCTTAGATTTTTTAAACAAATGAAAATAATACTAAATAAGATCCTTTCTACTGTCCATATTTTTTCCCAGTGAAGAAATTCATGTTATAACAGGGCAAATGCTGATTAACAAGAGACTGAGTGGGGCCAGGGAGATGGCTCAGTAGAATAAGCGCTTGCCTAGCAAGCACAAGGGCCTGAGTTCAATCCCCAGTTCTGCAGAGAGAGAGAGAGAGAGAGAGAGAGAGAGAGAGAGAGAGAGAGAGACTGAGTGCAGTACTCTGACCCAACACAGGCACAACATTTAGGAGTGTTGAGTTTGGGATACCTTCCCAGGCCAGTGACAATGTCAGTGGACATCAGAGTATGATTTCATAGAAAACTTTGCTTTAGAAATGGGGGAACTTAGAGTCCTTTAATATCTATGGAGTAAATGTATGAATCATCAAATACTATGTGTACAAAGAAGATTGATAGATGTCCCGGTCTCTCATCGGTTACTTCTGTCCGACAGACTGCCTTCTGTGGCTGTTGCTTTGGCAAGTTTTTCTTTCTAATACTTTAGAAAGAGCATGCTGACGTTTTGCTACCACTTTCTCTAGTCCTAAAAGCATTTGACTTCACACATAGTTACTCATCTAATTTCAATGTAGATGAATCCAGTCTTTTTTTCTTTATGTTACAGCAGGGTCTCATTATGTAGTTCAGGGTATTCTTAGGCCATTTATGTAGTTCAAGTTGGCCTCAAGCTCATAGAAGTCTTCTTATCTCAGTCTCCTGAGTGCTGGGATCACAGGCATGTGCACCATCATGTCCAGTCCAAGGTCTTTTTTGATTTGAATAAAAGCCAACCATTCATGGCTTTTATCATTATGAAAATGATAATGGTTGGTTGCATGTGTCATTACACTTAAGTAATAGGCAAAGTTGGATTCAGTTTCCTATCGTGCTATGATAAGACTACCCAACTCATCTAAATATACTCCAGCTTTCTCTATGGCCAAAACCATGAAAGTATCCCATACAATATTTATAAAATTCATCTAATACTCCAATTTAGAAAAATTCTGGGGCTGGGGAGATGGCTCAGTGGAATAAGCACTTCCCTGGCAAGTGCAAGGGCCTGAGTTCAATCCCCGGTTCTGCCAAAAAAAAAAAAAAATTCTTAAGAGGTCCATTAATTACTTGACTAATCAACCTAGGGTGGCAAACATTTTCTTTCTCAAATTTAACAAGCTGCAATAAGACTAATACCGTGTTATGTGATCAGTGTCCCATGGTCTTAATCCATGAACATAGCTTCAAATGTATGTGCACCTCTTTCTTTATATTGATTATAATTGGTTATTTGGACCTCTTAATTCCTAATCCTAGGCCTTATTTCTTTCAAAAGGTGGCCTGCTTCCTTCCTTACTGAATGTACAGTGCCGTATGGTGCTGTAGTCTTCTCTCCAATACAGTCTCCTGCTCTCAGTTCCTCCTGGCTTTCTCCCTCATTCTTCTGCCTCCTATCTGGGAGGAAGAGGCGGCTAATCCACCCCGTCGCTTCCCTCAAGTATTCCCGTGATCGCATCACTTTCCTTTCTCTTGACTTCTCTCCCTCTGCCAGAATCAAGGAAGCCATCTTTTCTGGTGCTCCCTGGCCCCGCTGCCTGCTTTCTCTCCTCCCTGCACTGCTGACGCTGTCTATCAAGTCATCTGCACTCAGCACCCCTCACAGGTGCCTCAGTTACACCCTCATCTCTCACTTCTCTCTGAAATGGCTTCTACTTCTCCATGACTAACATTAAGGTTTCTTTCTGCTTTCAAGTGTGATATGGCTTCATTTGTAGCAACTAAAAAAGGAGAAAAATATAAAGCAACACCATTCCATTCTCCAAAGAGAGACATAGTCACAGCTAACATTTCATAACATTCACTTTTGTTTGTTCATGTTGATAAATATCTTTTCCATCTTTATTTGTAATTATGCATTTATTGTTCATGAATAGAGGGGCTTTTATAGATGTATGCTTTCTTTGGTGAAATTGTCTTTCAAAAGATATTTATTAACTCTTTTGCTTACTGTTAAAGCATGAATAAATTTTCAGCTCATTTAATTGAAAATGTAATTTAATGGTTATTTAATATTTTGTTCTACATAATAACCCAATGACTCGATCTTTAGTTGTGTTTTAATTATTTTTAAATTGATAAACATCTACTATGCACTATACACAGTCTTCTTTCCATATTCATGGACTCAACCAGTCATGGATTACAAATATTAAAATCACCGTGTGTAGAGCTTTCATTTTACTATCCCTTTCACAGCATAATATAACACCTACTTACATATCATTTACATTTTATTAGGCACTGCGAGTAATCTAGAGATGACATAAAGTATATGGTAGGATGTGTATAGGTTATATGCAAACACTAGGTATTTATCCTATTTAAAAGACTTAATTATCTACAGATGTTAATATCTTCAGGGTGTACTGGAAACCATTGCCTGTTGAAGTCAAGTCATGTCATTAAAGCATGACTGCATCATGTTTTGAAATATGTGCACAGTGTGGAGTGATAAAGATGAGTTCGTTAATGCCGTGCTTCATCTGCTCATCATTTTACGTGTTGGGAACACAGATTCCTAGTGATTTTTAGGAACACTGCTCTATACTCATTAGCTATACCTACCAAGTTGCAGAATGTAACTCTTGAGGTTTTTTTTCCTATGCAATTAAAATTTTGTGTCTTTTGGCCAACATCTCCCCAATTCTATCCCCAGAGCCCCACTAACTCTCATACTATTCTCTTATGAATTCATCTTTTCTAGTCTACATATAAGCGATATTGTGCAGTATTTTTTTCTCTGCCTGGCTAAACTGACTTAATACACTGTCCTCCAGATATATATATATATATATATATATATATATATATATATATATTTCTGTCTTTTACTCTTTGGAAGAGTATTTCATTGTCTATGTTCCACATATTTGTTATTCATTCCTTCTTTGTAGGACACCCAGGTTGACTCTGTATCTTGGCTGTTGAGAATAATGCTTCAATGAAAACACAAGACTGAAAATGCTTCCTCCATTGACTAATTTCCCACCTTTGGGAATGAACCCAGGTGTGGGATCATGGGTTACATAGCAGTCTTATGTTTTAATTTTTTTGAGGACTTCCTAGGTGGTAATGGCCATGTTTGTGTACATTTTCACTAGCAGGGTACAAACGTTCACCTTTTCCCACATCCTCACCAACACATGGATTCTTTTTTCTTCTCTCCCTCTGTCTCTCTGTCTCTCTCTCTTTGTCTCTCTCTGTCTCTCTCTTTCTCTTTTGATATAGACAAGAGCTTTATTTACTTACACTTATAAAAATTAGAGTACAAATCAATCTGGCACGAGAGAAACACTAGCCTTAAAAATGGGTCAGTATTTTCCTATATAAGCTGTGAAATAGTATGTTTTTTTAGAATTTGCATATTTCATTGCTAAACATGTATTCTACAACCTGTAATGCACTATGTAATTTCCACCTTCTATATTTCTTCTGATCCAATTGGTGTTAAACCACAGACTACTAACAAACAAAATGGACCCTTACTATTTTCCGAATGAATCATACTTGGCAATTTGTTTCCTTTTATTTGCAAATGATAAGCAATACAGTTCTCAAAACAATCTCTGACTGTTGTTGCTTAAACCTAATGTAATGCCATTCCAGCTGGCTGACCACATACAACTCCTAGTCTTATAGTTCATTATTAGTGATAAACTCCCTGAAAAAATGCCTTCATTTTAAAATAAACTATGTTATACATCTGAATTCAATTATTACTATCAAAATCCCACTAAATTCTACTATACCTAATTTAACTCCTTAATCATTAAAATGCTTGTTTTATCTTATTTGCCAACAGAAACTACATCAGTAGTCCTTTAGGAATATTAGGATATGTAATGTAGTATGGATTTCTTTTTTGCAGCTGCAGTATTTTGAGGCTACCTCTTCTTCCGCCTTTCCATTCCACACATGATTTCTTTTGCCTTCTCTAATGGGTGTAAGGTGATATATCATTGCAGTTTTAGTTAGAATGTATTTGATATTGAATATTTCCCATCGGTTTGTTGACTATTGGTATGATTTGCTTTGATAAATGTTTACTTAGTTCATTTGTCCATTTGTGATGAATGAAGTTGCTGTATCTATTTTCTTATTCCTGAGTTCCTTATGTGCTTTAGATATTCACCTCTTATCAGATGCATGGCTTGCAAATATGCTTTTCTTAGGCAGTTTTCCTCGCCCTGTTGGTTGTTTTCTCTTTCTGTGTAGAAGGGTCACTGTTCGGAATCTTAATACACTATTTTCACTTTTGTAACCTTTGCTCTTTGGATCATAACCAAATACAAAGCAGAAAACAAAACTGCAACGCACAGAAAACACGGCCCAGCCCAGCAATATGGAGAGTCCCTTCCCCCATATTTTTTTCTGGAAGTTTCACATTTTTAGTTCTTATGTTTAAATCTGTACTGTAGCTTGAGATTGTTTTGTTATATAGTCAGACGAGTTCCATTTCTATAATTCCTCATGTAGATATTTTGTGTTTCCAAAACCATATGCTGGAAGCTTTGTTTTTCACTGTGTGTTCTTGGCACATTTGTTGATAATCACCTGATCACAAGGGCGCCGATTTACTTCCGAGATCTCTAGTCTACCCTATCTCTTCGGTTCACATGTTTCTTAATCTGTTAATATTGTGATGTTCTTATTAAAACTTTGAATATTTGGAAGACACTGGGTGATGTTAATAGCTTTGTTCTTGTAGCTATAGATTACTTTGCTACTTGAGATGTAACTGAGGTTTTAAGTAAATTTTAGGCTTATTTGTTCTGTTTTTGTGAAAATTGTCATTGGATTTTGATAGGCACTTCGTTGACTCTGTGCATAGCTCTAAGTACTATGACTATTTGTAAAAATATCAGTTATTAGGGTTTTAACTAAAATTTATTGTAGGTACTGTAAATAAGATGATTTTCTCATATCTTTTTGGAAAGTTCTCTGTGAGTATGTAGAATGCTCTTGATATTTGTTGATGTTGCATCCTTCATTTTTACTGGATTATTTTGTTACTTTTGCAAGTTTTTGATGGAGTGTTTAGTATATTCTATATATAAAATCACATCATATGCAAATAGGGACAGTTTTATTTCTCTTTTTAATTTTAATATATTTTATTTCTGCCTCTTACTTAATTGGTCTGTCCAGGACAGAACTATAAAGAGAATAGCAAGAATCTTATTTTTGGTTTTAGAGGAATACTTTCAGCTTTGTATTGTTGACCATAGTATAAGTTTTGGATTTGTTTTGTATGCCCTTTCTTGGGTTAAGACATATTTGCTTCTATGCTTCATTTATAGAGAGTTGTTATTATGAAAAGAAGTTGAATTTTTGTCTTCAGAACCAGGGATTGAACTCAGGTCCTTGCACTTGCCAGGCAAGTGCTTATTCTACTGAGCCATCTCCCCGGCCCCAAGAAGTTGAATTTTTAAGGGTGTTTTTTTTTTTTTTAGGAGACAATGGAAAACTATATTCAACATGCTCAGGAAATAACTTGCAGGTTAAGAATATTAAAGTCAGAAAAGTTGTAGTTCAGAAACGATCGTATTATTTTCCATTGAAATACTCCTAGAATTTTCCCTCATTCTTTAATGTGGTATGTCACATTTATAGGCTTACACATTTTGAACTATCCTCGGGTCTTAGGGATAAGTCCTACTTGATTATGAAAAGCATATTATGTTCCTGGAGTTGGCTTGTGAGGATCTTGTTGCTTTCTTTTGCTGTTAAGTCTATCAATGGTGGCCTCTTAAAATGAACTTGGAAGTATTCCCTCTTCTTCAGTTTCTGAGTCTGAGGATCCACTCTTCCTTAGATGAGTGCTACAATTGAGCTCTGAAACCATCAGGATTTTATCACTCACTGATTTAGTTTTTTTCTATTTATTATTTGTCTGTCCATACTTTCCATTTCTTGGAGATATACTTTTGTGAAGGTATATACAGCCATTGATTCATTTTAGGTACTTAATATTTTTGCCACATAATTGTGCTTAGTGGATTCTTAGCATACTTTGTATTTCTGCGGTATCAATTGTCATGTTTTGTTTTTCATTTCTGATTTTGTTTATTTGAGTCTTCTCCTTCCCATCTCCTTAACTTGGGTAAGAATTTCTTAGTTTTGTTCATCTTTAAAAATATAATGCAAACATTGATTTGTTAAGTGTTTATATTTTCCTTTTTATGTTTTTTACTTATATTATGTTATTTATTTTTTCTTATGTATTTAGTACAGTGTCTACAGGGTCTGACTACATAGATTGGGTGTGCAGTGGTCCTCTTTTTTCAACCTCTCAAGCTCTGGGCTTACGGATGCACACCACCATGCCCAGTCTCAGTCACAGAGTCGC
>NW_004524810.1:2290306-2306464 GCF_000260255.1 Octodon degus
TTTTTTTTTTTTTTTTTGATACAAGGAATCAAACTCCAGACCTTATACTTTTCAGGCAAGTGCTGCACTGCTGAGCTAAATCCCCTTTTGCTTTAATTTTTATATTTTGATTTCTTTTCTTCTGCTAATTTTGGGATACTTGTTCCACCAGGTGTTGTATAAGGGTGCTTATTTGAGATCTTTCTTTTCTGATAAGTAATTTGTGCTGCACAGTTTTCTCTTAGAACTACTTTTACTGTATCCACAATTTGATATGTTGTGTATCCATTTTCACTTGTTTAAATAACATTTAAAACTTTCCTTTGAGTTTTTTTCTTTGATTTACTGCCCATTGACATCTTGTTTAGTTTCACTTATTTGTGAATTTTGGGACATTACTTTTGCAGCTTGTCAGAAAACTTGAAGTGATTTCAATTTTTTTTTTTTAAATTGGAATAATCTATCCTACTTATACAAATTTCCCCATGAGCTTGAGAAGAGTGTGTGTTCTGCTGCTGTTGTGTGGGATGCTATATCCATTTAGTCTACCATGTCATTTAAGTCTGATATTTCCTTACAGACTTGCTGTCTGCATTATCTGATTATTGTGGGGTGTCGGTTTCTGATTGAAATCCCCACTGTTGTTGTTACAGTCTGTCTTTCCCTGCAGTTCTCTTAATAATTGCTTCATGTGTTTAGCTACCTCAGCGTTAAGTGTAGATAAATTTACAACTGACATGTACTCTTCATGAACTGACCATTTTGCTATTACACAATCACCTTTTGTCCTTTGTTATTGTTGTTTTGAAAGTTTATGTTTTAATGTCCATTTTGTTTGATATTAGTATAGTGGTCCTGTACTCTTAATTTTCATTTCCATAACATAATATTGCCCTTTACTTTTTTGGTCTCTGTATATCTATAAGTGAAATGAATCTCTTGAGGGAAGCACATAGTTGCCTCTAAGTGTTTTTGTCCATGAATTTATTAATTATTTTAATCAAAGAATTTAATCTATTTACAATGAAAATAATTATAGTTAGGTAAATATTTATTATTGTAACATTTTTAATTGTTTGTGAGGGCCAGCTAAATAGCTCAGTAGATTAAGGCACTTACAAGCAGGTGCAGGGGCTGGGGGTTCGATCCCTGGTCCTGTCGTGCCTGCCCTGCCCCCAGGGTGCAGTAAGATGTCAATTGAGACTGGGTGTGGTGGCATGTGCCTGTAATCCCAGCTCTTGGGGGGCTGTAAACAAGGGGATCCCTATGAGTCCAATCTAGCAGTGAGACCTTGAACACTCTGTAGACCCTTCCCTAAAATACAAAAAAAAAATTGCTTATGATAGTTTTACAGCTCACTTTTCCCCTTTTCCTATGTTGCTATGTTCTCTTATGGTTAGGTGATTTACCCTAATGATATGCTTTGAATCTTTATTTGTTTTATAGTTTTGGGTAACTATTAGAAATATTTGCTGGGTAGTTATCATGAAGCTACATAAAAATGTTAGGGTTACAGTAAGTTATTTTAAACTGGTAACTTTGTTTACATTAAAAGACTTAAAATCTATGTCTTCATTTTATGATTTGTTGTGCATAATTTATAATGTGTATTCTTTACTAAGCTATTGTAACTATTATATATTTTTTTTAAGAGTTTGTCTTGGGCTGACAAGGTGGCTTAGAGAACTGAAGTGCCTGCTTAGGCAAGCTTGGGCAAGCACAGGGATTGGGATTCAATCTGTGGTACCATCTGATGCGCAAGTCCTGCCCCCAGGGCAGCCTGAACAGGCCAGAGTCCAGAAATAGTGGTGCACACCTATAATCCCAGTGCTTGGGAGGCTGAAAACAAGAGGAACACCATGAGTTTGAGCTGTGTAGTGAGACCCTGTAACAACCAAGTACATTTAAAAAAAAATATTTGTCTCTTGAATTTTATAGTAGAGGTGGTACTGAGTCTACATATATTATGTAACACCCTAGAATACTCTGAGTTTCCATTATATTCTGACATGAAAGAATTCTACTGAGGAGATAGTGTAGTTTAATTAAAATGTTCTTATATGCAAATTTCTTTATTCCTCATGACTTTTTAGAATCTTGCTTTTGATTTTAACAGTTCAGTTATGCTGTATCTTTATGTAGCTTTATTTAGGTGTAATTTCTTTGGAGGTGGTGATCTTTCCAATATTTGAATATTTATATTTTATGTAATATTTGAAAAACTTTTTAATATTTTTCTTTTGTCTTCTTTTGTTCCTTTCCTTTCCTCTTGCTCCTCCTTCTTTTCTTGCACTTCATCCTTTTTGAGGTGAAGGTGGAGTAAACCCAAGTGTCCTCACATGCTAGACTTCTGTTCTACCACTGAGCTCCTCCCTAGCCCCTGATATTATTTCTTCTATCCATTACTTCTTTTGCCCTCTCATTTCACTTTTATACCTCTTAGAAACAATCATTCAAATATTTGCTCTTTTGATGATATGCTGTAAATATTGTAAATTTTACCCCTTCCTTTTCATCGTCTTGTTCTCCTCTCCTCTGAATATGTATAATCTGTCTTTGAATTTCCTCTGCTTGATTACTTATGGCATTTTTCATTTCATTCATTATATGTTTCAGTTTCAGAATTTTTGCTTATATTTTTGCACTTTTAATCTCCACTAAATTTCTTATTTTTCTTCTTTTCCTGATTTTATTGCATTATTTCTCTGCATGTTCTTGAAGTTAACTGAACTTTATCAAAATAATTATTTTGGATTATTTACTGTTGAGATTATATTTCTCCATTCCATTGAGATTGATTGGAGATTACTGTGTTGCTTTACAAGAATCATGTGCCCTTTGCTTTTTATGTTTTGTTTTGTTTTATGTTTGCATGTATGTATTTTGTTTTGTTTCTTTTTTTTTGGTTTATGTTGAATTCTATGCCTTTGAAATAGTTCAAACTTATTCTATTTTTTGACAACTGACTGTCTTGGAAATTCTTCATCTAACAACCCATGTAGAGATTCTAGGAAACCCACCTTCTGGTGTCCATGGGAAGGCTTGTTGGAGTCCTCAGGCAGGCTGGCCATCTTCCTGTGCTGCAGGTTGTGAGCCTGGTCCCGAAAACCAAGCTTGTTCTGGATAATGATCTACTATGGTAGGCCTGCAGACTGGGTCTATGGGATCTGTGGGTACAGCATGGACATGAAGCTTGAAATCCCAAGGTCTGACCTGAAACTTTAGGACTAACATTGAACTTGAGTCTACAGGATTTGCTAGACACCAAGAGTATCTTGTGCCTGAGTCCACTGACAGACCTGGAGCATGAGCACACGGCATGAATCCTTTAGTGAAGGCCTGAAACCTGTTTGTACAAGCCTGGATTCTTGGCCTATGGAGGATGTTCTGGCACTTGGTTGTACAAGTGCTTCAGTCTCTGGAGGCCATCCTGTCTCTGGGGTCTACTGGGATGGATCCAGACTTTGAGTTTCCTGGAACCTGAGTCCACTGGAACCTGGGACCACAGAGAGCAACCTAAAATTTGAAGTTGGTCTTGTACTTAAGGAGCCATGGAGCTTGGTATCACAGATGCTGGCATGATACCTGCAGTCATAGGGGCTGGTCTGGCACTTGAGGCTCCAGGTCTTGTGGTCTAGATCCATCCAAGCCAAGTCAGTGCTGGAATTCATTGAGACAGGCCTAGATCTTTGGTTTGACATAGAATAGGGCTTCTCAGGCCAAACTAACACTTTAAAGCCTGGTTTTTGTGTGTATAAGTATCAATCTAGTGCCTGAAAGCAGAAGTACTGACATGGTGTTGGGGCAAGCCAAAAGCCTGGGACTTTGTAGGGAAAACTGTGTCTGGGAAAGTCTGGAACTTTCTTTGAGCTTGGAGCTTTAATCTGCAGGAATTGGGTTGGCTCTAAGTGAGCCTTTAGCCTGATTCTGTAGGACCCCACCTAAAGGCTGGTCTAGCATCCCAGGGTGATTAAGACTGTATAAATTTCCTTGTTTTCTTTTAATTTGGCTTGACATTTGGCTGCTGGGGTAAACTTTTCAGGAGGGCAGGCCCAGAGACTAAGTCTTTTGGATAGGCCTGGAGCCTAGAGATGAGGGATGACCATGCCCAGGTGTTGGCCTGAAGAGTGGGGGTGTGGGCTCTTCCTGACCCTGGATTAATGGGGGCAGTCCGGCAGTTGAAATGCAAGGGAAGGTTAGGTACTTAATTCCCTCTCCTTGCCCACCAGGTCTTATCTAGCATCATGTTGTACTGCCTGGGGTTGAAGAAAATGTGATAAAACAATGCTGTCCTTCCTATCATTTTTAGCACATGCTTCTTTGATTCTATGCTATGTTCAAGAGCTGCAGTTTCTTGCCTGATTTTTCTGTTGGGAGTGAAGCTGGAAGGTCTATGGAGGATGCTCTGGTGCCTGATTATGGAAGTGCTTCAGGTTTTGGAGGCCAGCCTGAGACTGCTATCTTGTTGCTTGCTCTCTCTCTCTCTCTCTCTCTCTCTCTCTCTCTCTCTCTCTCTCTCTTTCTTTCTTTCTTTCGTGCAGGGTGTCACTGTGCAGCTTGGACTCATGGTGATCTTCCTGTCTCAGCCTCCCCAATGCTGGGATCATAGACATGTACCATCGTCTTTCTTATCAAAACTAGTTTTTAGTGCTTTAAAGATTAATGATATTTTGTATTATAAACAAGGATCTCGTTTCTTTCTCTCTTTAAGGTTAGCAGTGTCTCCTTTTGATCCAAACCAATGGAATTTTCTAGGCCTTCTGGCATTTGGAATGGCTTACTGCATGATCTAAAATGAACTACCTTCTACCTTGCTACTTACTCCTGCTCTGACTCTTCTTGTCTCTCCCTGTCCCTACCTGTAGATGTTTTTCATGTCAGTGAATGCAGTTTCCTTACCCAGTAGGCTTGCCTCAGGATAACTCCCTTTCTCCAAATCTAGATTTTCAGGGTTAACATTTCTCACAAGTTTTATGTTTCTTTTCTTACTAAATCTTTCTACCTAAAACGAATATTTAAAACCAAATTTGGTAAATGTGTACCGTTTCTAATGTCTTATCAATTATCATGTTCTTTTTAAAATAAATCAAAACAAAAAAGACAAAAAATTACGATTTCTTGAAAGCAAACTTCAATATTCAATTATTTACCCCATCTTTATAACTATATCTATTAATCTCAGCAACAGACTTGATGATAAAAATAGGTACTATAACAACCATTGTTACCTAGCTATTCCTGTTTTGAAAATCTGCATTGTTTCATATTACTCTGTTTCTGTCTTATGTTCTACTTCTTTTTTTACTATTCAAAATAATATAAAATTAAATTTAAAAACACAAATGTTGGGGGTCTAGGGAGATATCTTGGCAGTCTAAGCATGTGCCTTGCAAGTACAAGGTCTCGAGTTTAATCTCCAGTACTGCATGTCCCCCAGATGTCCCAAAATGGCATGGTAGTGCACGCTTGTAGTCCAGCACTGTGGAGGCTGAGACAAGAGGGTCACTATGAGTACAAACTCTGTTCCAAAAATAAAGAAAGAAAGAAAGAAAGGAAGAAAGAAAGAAAGAATGAATTCAAGACCCAGGCTTATAAACTTGAGTGTATCACACAAAAATTTACATTTTGTAGCTTCTAAATATCTTAGCAATGCAAAACACCACCTATGAACTTTTCCATGTTTTGTGGGAACATAACCAACTTTTAATTTAATTAGATTTAATTTTATCATTTTTAAATGTGCTTGGTGCAGGGTCTCACTACACAGCTCAGATTGCTGATGATCCTTCTATTTGCAGCCCCGACAGCCCTGGGATTACAGGCGCTCACCACCACGCCCTGTCTTGGTGGCCAGCTCAGGGCGTGGAGGAGGGGGGGAACAGGGCCGGTGCGGCGTGCGGTGCTGAGGATCAAAGCCTGATCCCTGTGCTTGCAGAAGCAGGTGCTTAGTCTGCTGAGCTACCTCAGAGGCCCACAATCAACTGTTTTCACCCATCCTTCTTTTCCTACTTAATTTTGTTAAAATTTATGTTCCACCATTTTAGTAAAACTTGCAACTTCTGTTATCATTACCTTTATTTTTTGGCCAACATCCTTATGTTTTCAAAAGCAACCATATTGTAAGTGGAAGATAACAGTAAATCAAGATCTGATATACACCATGTTACAATATAAAAAGCATTTTAAATCCTTTGCCATTAAGTGCCACACAGAATACAGGGGACATATTTATCTCTTTGTTTATTTCCCAGAAGATTTAGTACCAGATGATTTTGTCCCTGCTTC
Organism: Octodon degus; assembly: GCF_000260255.1. NCBI lineage: Eukaryota > Metazoa > Chordata > Mammalia > Rodentia > Octodontidae > Octodon > Octodon degus. The sequence continues at coordinate 2,296,571 of NW_004524810.1, forward strand.
TCCAAGGATTTTTTCCCCAATTTTTTTTTTACCCCCTCTGGATTATTTATATCTAATCCCTGAAATCAATATGCAGGTGGTACCCAAGCTGAAAAAAAAAAATAGGAAAGTTCAGATATGGTCTAATCTAATTGGAATGTGCTCATCTTCCTGAATAATTATCATGAATTTAAAAAGAAATAGTTCAACAATTGTTCCATCATTTGTCCACAGATACATGGCATTCAGCTCTAATAAATTATGTATGTTCTGCATTTCATTTATTATGGTGAGAATAGTTCTGTACAAATATGTGAAATAAATTATGTGTACCATGTATGTATGTTGTGGAGATTCAAAGGGTAATTTTACTTCTATGTATGAGAAGAAAACTTGAAAGATAATACTAAACTGTGGATAAGACCATAACTTCGATTAAGTATTTTACTATATCAAGCACAAAACTGGTCTTTGATCATTGGAGCTTTCTTGGAAAGATATGTGCTCTAGTATTCTAAAAGCACTTTTCAAGTTACCAGCATTAAATTTTCTTTGAGGATCTCTCTCTGTCTCTCTCTGTCACTCTCTCTCTCTCTCTCTCTCTCTCTCTCTCTCTCTCTCCTTTCTATCTGAAAAATGATCTAGGCACTTTCCTAAAGTTTTAAGAAACTGAAGTGAGCTAGTATGGAAGGAGGTATAATAATCTTCTTTAAAAACAGAATGGCAGTTTGTGTTCTTGGTTGTCTTAATGAAGCTCTTTTATCAGTAGAGGAGTGATTCTGAGCTGGATTTTGAGCTTATTTTAGGTTTTATTTTAAGAGATTTCAACACTTTATATAAATTTGGTTCAGAAAATAAACTGAGTCTGGTACAAGTTCTAACACTGTTATGGAAATCTTAATTCTTTCATTATTTCTGAAGATGGTGTTGAAAGATAAATGGTACGATAAGTGTAAACTTTCTGTTTCCTTGTACAAAAAAAATTTGAAAGAGAAATAAAAACTGACTCCCAGTGGTTTTTAAACTCTATGCAGCTGAATTGCCCAAGGGTTGTGGCAATTAATAAAAATAAGGTCTGTATCTAGAAGGAATTAAAAATGTGAAAGAGAGAAAACTGAAAGTCAGGGAAGAATGTTGTTTCATTGAGGTGACAAAAATGGTTCTCATTCATGGCAACATAGTCTACTAACTGCTCTGGTTTATAGGAGGATGCTTTCTCCTTTTTTATCTGTGGGCACTTTGCTACTTTCAGTCTTTTTTGTTGAGTACTCCCTCTGCCACCTCTTATCTCATTACTTTTCCCAGCAAAAGTGGCAGTTCGATCCCACGTATTACAAAGGGACAGGACAATACAGGGGAAAGGACACAAGTTCTGAGCCAGACAGACCTGGGTTCAGATCTTGCTTTATCAGCATCAGAATTGCTGTAATTTTGGTATATATCCTTACTGGAAAATAATCTTTACCTTTCAAAGTTGCTACAAAGTGAGATGACACTTGAAAATCATTATGCTTGCAGATGCACAATGAATTTTCATAAAGTATTAAGCATTGTAGATGGCATATTAAAAGAGCACTATCCAATTTGAATATAATAATTTTAAGTTAAGGAAGTATATAAATTGTCTGTAGAAAAAGGCATAAATGAAAAATAGAAATCAAAGCTGTTTCAAGGAAATAACTGACAAATTTAAAAAGAAAAAAACATTATGTCGTGTTTTCAATTAAGGTTTATGCTTTTAAATAAAATAAATACTGAGAATAGTAAAAAAAAATTAAGATATAGAGTGTAAATATCATTTGTAATGTTTCTCAATCAGAGGTCCCAAAGGGGTACATAATATTTTAGGTATTTCTTAAAATGCACGTGTAGATCAAATTAAATACTTGACTTCGAAAGTGCATGGTGTTTCTGAAGTTGGAGAGGCTGTGTGCTGAGAGGGTTACGAACACAGGTCCTGGGGCTGACTGTGAGGTTTATATTCCATGTTCACCGGTTGGTTGCTGTAATCCAGCTACTTCAGGCTACAACCCCAATAGCTTCCCACTTCTTGCTTTCATATATACATTTGGAATAATGGCTCTATCTATTCTAGTTTATGCTTGTTTGCATGAATGTGTGATCAGTAGCTGAAATTAACACATGAAGATGATTACAAAGGCTGTTGGTGAAGACTACGTGTTCAATATTTATTAGGTTCAATTATTATTATCATTAGGAGTAGAATTAGGTATAGAGCCATAGTGCTACTTGGAAACAATTCTATTTGGTAATCTTCCCAGAATTATTTTACAGTTAACATTCATTCATATTTAATATCTTCAAAGACTGAAAAGCCTACTGTTTAAGCCTAAGGAGATCAATATTTTATGGAATCATTAATACAGAAGTTAAATAGGGCTACAGCTTGAACTGCTTCTCCATAAACAAAGTTTGGGTCTACCATCTGTTTGCCTACAAAAATAAGCTATAGTATTTGGCCTATATCTAATTTTAAAAGTGATTGTTTTTCAAGGAGGTATACAGCTATTATGAAAAGATTTGTACATTTATTTTATTATAAGGTACATCCCTAATCCATGTCCTTGTTACTTAAACACACACTACAAATGTGTATAATATACAGTGTATTTATTTAGAGAGGGTCTTGTTGTGTAGTACAGGCTGGCATTGAGCTCACTAGGTAGCCCAGATTGGACTCTTAACTCACAGTGATGCTCCTTCCTCAGCCTCTTGAGGGCTGGGCTCACAGGCCTTTACCACCATGCCTGGCTCCACACAGTTTAAGTTTTGTCACAACTCTGAAAGGTGCAGGCCAATTGGAAAGCTGGGAAATTAGAAAGAGTCTAACTGTAGCTTTACTGAAGTCTCATACTGAATAAATGGGAGACTTCTTGACTCTTCATTGTGTCTTTGCCCTCATCTGTAGACATCTACCATTTATTCTTATCTTCACACGATAGATCACATTTTCTTTTAAAGTTTGATTCTTTTAAATCAAGGTCTGTTGAGAGGTGTGGTGCACTCAGAGGTAGAGTACCTACAGGCCTGGGGATTGGGGGCCAAATCTCCAAAGGCACAAGGACACTCACTTACATGGAACTCAGGGCTCTAGGCACTGACAAAAGCAGAAGACCTGAGGAGAGAAGCCCAGGAGAAACCTATCTGTGGACAAACTGGGAAAATGTGATCATAGTGGCAGTGGAGTGGGATTGTAGCTGTGTTAATGAAGCAGGTTCTTGTCAATTTGGGGTGAACCATGCTGACAGCCAACAGCATGCACCAAAGAGCAAACGCACGCTCTCCGGAGGCCTAGCCCAGAAGGATGCAGATAATGAGAATCTGTACATCACTCTGATGAGGCATGAATGCTCCTCAGGAACAGTTGGCCTAGAAATCGTGGCCAGGATTTCAAGGGGGATCTTACAGTCAAGCCCCTTTTGGTGTAGACAGCTCTAGATGAAATATGCCATGTTTCTAATCCAGCTCAGTAACAGAGGAGCTGTGATGGATGGGGAATTTTGGAATGAGTGTGCACAGATACATCCTAAAATAGAACAAAGCAGGCAAAGGCTGAACTCCCCAGGCTTGTATGTAGGGGGAAAAATAGGACCTCTTGAGTCAGAGAGACCTAGATCCAAATTTAAGGTCATTTGTTCATTTCCTATAATGTTGGGCAAGTTGTTTACCTTTTGTGGGCTTTAATTTTTCATCCCTAAAATGACACTTAGGGTATTTATCTGAAGTGCTTAAGGTAATATACACAAACTTTGATAAAACAACATGTATTACATGAATATTGATTGCATTAAATTCCTTTTATTTAGAGATAAGTATTATCTTTGCTTAATGTGCTGTACATTATATCGTTTTATTGATTATTATTTCTTCACATTCTTGCTCCTTTCCTGGAGTTTGTGAAAAACAATTAATTCAACCATCAGTTACTGATATTTAAATGTGACAGGAAGTGGAGTCATAGAACTGGAGAGCATGTTGCTGCTTCCAGGCTGATAGCCGCAGAGGCAAAGGACAACTTGTGCAGAACAGCATGAGGACAGGCAGGACACTCGGAGAGCACACTGGACCGTCAGGTGATATCTCACCTGTGGCTCACTTTAAGGTACGGACAGGAGTTATCTAGATAAAGAAGAGTGAAAATAATGACATATTTCTCAAAAGTGTGACAAAGACAAAGATACAGCGGCTTGTAAAGTTAAACATGGCTCTCACTTAAGTATTTTAGGCCATTTATAATGTTTGCGTGTTTTCGAGCAGTAATAATTCCTGTTTAAGACAAGCCTTGCCATCTAGTCTTTTTGGCCAATCTTTGCTTTTCCAGTTTGGCTTCAGCTACATTTAGCTCTCAACTTTGCTATATTTCTTGGCTTTGTAAAGTAACAAAGCTCTAGGGATGGGCTTTAGAATTAAGGGCACAGTCTTAGATGTTTTTCTAAACAGTTTAACCTTGCTTTGTGCTGCAGATGTGGTAGTTTAAAATATGTGCTAAATTTTGTCAGGTATTAATATTTGAAATCAGGTGCTTCTGCAGTTTATATACAGCTTTGAATGGCAGTACAAACTGAATGATCTAAAAGAACATACAACTCCGTATTTCTCAGATGCATCTTACCATAAACAAGTATTGTGTGCAACGATTGAATTCATTTTGAAACATATTTCAGTTTAGTTCACAGTATAGAATGCTGCAGCTCTGTGCCTAAATCAGCTTATAGGAGCTAAACTTGTGTAAGTAGTAGTGAGCTGGAGTTTTTTGCATCAAATTTCACTCAAGAATCCCAAACTTGGCCAACTCTGTACGTATGGGATTTTTATTTTAGCTAGGAAAAAAGACAGTTAAAAAGTGACTTTTGGCCAAAACAGCTTCTTTTGCTTGTGTAGGGCTGGAGTGTTTCTTTAAAATGTCACTGCATAGGAAAATCTAGGCATAGGGAAATTTTGCATAAGGAAAATTTCTATGTATCTATGCATCTATCTATCTATCTATCTATCTATCTATCTATCTATCTTCATCTATCTATTGCTAGAAAAAAATGATGGTTGGTGATAAGAGTTCAAGATATAATTATTTATATAAAGGTTGGCTGCCTCTATGCAATTCCTAGTACTTCAGATATAATAGGCAGTTGCTGGAGCAGGTAAAAGAGTAGCAACTTAAATATAACTTATACCCATGATACAGGATTTAATGGCCAAAGGGAAAAATATTGAATGGGCCCTGTTGTGTCTTGCTGTGGTCTATCATTTAAAAATCTCATTATTTATCAAGAAGTAGAAAAAGCCAACCAGAATCAGTGAGGGGAAACTGTTTCTTCACCAAACATAGGCAAATGTATTTTGATGTGTTTGGCCCAATACACAATTGCTAAGTTTGGTACACGTATACATTGCTCCACAAATCCTGGGTCTTCATGTTTCATGCACTGTATAGACGCTGGAGTCTTTGAGAGTGTGGTACAGGTTGAATGTAGCTGTTTGTGATGGCTACACGGTCTACACAAGCTTTGTCTGATATATCAGTGTTGCCTTGAAAACAAAGAGCGAAATTTGTTTTTAGATGTACTTTGTCTCTTTTCCAATCTGGCCCTGACACATAAAGGAACTGGGAGGACAATTATAAAGAATAATTTCTAAGAGGTTCTCCATGGTACATTTAACCAGGTTCGCAATAACAAACTGAGAAATAAAATTCAAACTAAAACTTTGAAAACTCCCAATTCTTTAAACGTGATTGGTTGGGTTCCTTTGAAGTTGAAAGTTATCAAAAAGTGATTACAGAACCTGCATAGTTCTTAAAGCAAGGTAGCTAGAATTACATTTAAGCAATCATGGACCAAAGAGAAAGTGTTAGCTTGTTAATTGGGACTGTAAGCAGACATCAATGAACTATTTGCTAAGACATTTACAGATGCCAGGAACACAAATGAATTTCCCAGGAAGCAAAAGACCTGTGATGGAACCAAGCCAGGTGATCAAAGTATTAGAATGTGAAGCCTAGGGCTGGCGAGATAGCTCGGTGGACTAACCGCCTTGTTAGACAAGCGCAGGGACCGTGTTCAATCTCCGGCACCACATGCGCCCCGGCCCTGCCCCCAGGCACACTGTGCTGGCCCATGAGACTAGACAAGGTGACACATGCCTGTAATTCCAGCACTGGGAAGGCTGAAAACAGGAGGATCACTACACGTCCAAGCTGCATAGCGAGATCCTGTACTAAATATGCAGAAAATGAAGCCTGAAAAATCTCCAGGTCACATGGAGCCCATCCCATAATCATGAAATGGAGAAAGAAGAGAACAGCCCTTTCGCCTGTCCTTCATTTCTGAACACACAAGGCTCTATACTGAAAGAAAATTCTAGCGTATTTAATCTAGAATAATACAAATAAAGTTAGTTATGAATAAGATAATATCCATTGATTTAAAAAAAAAAAGCAATTTTTTTCCAGGCTGTAAATTCCTGAAGGTTTATTTGAAGCCTATAAAATGAATCAATAAAATCCCATCTTATTGCCATCAAATCATATTATAGTCACAAATGGTTTCCAAAATTTAGTACTTTGTTAGCAATAGATAATATTATCTATGAATAATTTTCCTTAGAATGAGAAAAATGTAAGCATCTTAGACTTATATATTATGAATGGAAAATAAGGACTAATTGGAAACATGTAAATATGCAAGGAAATAGGGGACCCTGTCACCACAGTCTGTTTCATGGGGGAATAATTCATCTTTCTTTCAAGTACTCTCCAAGCTTCTTATTTCTGTTGTTCCTAAACTTCTTATTTCTGTTGCTTCCTGGCCTAAAAGGCTAGAGATTCACCAAGTGATTGGTGCAGACAACATTATGTTGGCTCTTAGTCCAGGAGCACCATAAACCCATCACTGAGCTCTTAATGTAATTTCCAATGCGCAGCTTCAGATCTCATCCCTGCGAATTTGTTTTCCTATTTTGCTTAAGATCCTAGGCTAATTTTTGTTTTTTTCTCAAATGCAGAGTACCTCTGGGAGCCTGGGATCTTTTGTTACCTAGGCTCTTGGAATCTCCAGTGTGGGTTGGCTTTTTTTTTAACCTGACATGCTCTGGCTGTTGTTCACTGTGAGATACACAGGAGCTACTTGTAGCAGTGAGCAGCACTACAGTACAGACTGGGGGATCCCAGCTCCCAGCACAGAAAAGCAATGCTGCGTCTTTTAGATGATTTCCCCAAATGCCTCAAGATGCTTAGCGAAAATTTGAAACTTAACTGAAACCAAACTATGTGTCTAATGGAAGTAGGAGGATGGTGTGGGTATTGCTAAAAACATGAAATACTTTGTCAAGACACTTAATAGTGGCAGAGAAATGCTGTGGCATTATCATGCACTAATCAAAAGAGGAAATCCAGATAATACAAGGGATCACTGCAAGAGTTACTGATAGGAAGTCAGCACATGGTGCTGCCCGTACTAATGAGGCAACTTCAGTCAAAAATTCCTGCTACCAGCATCTTTTATGAGTGGAGCAGAGCTACAACAGTTCCCACACAATCCAGCAGGGGTACTTCTATTAACGGAATGCTAGTGCTGGGAAAAGATCATCACGATCTAAAGTGAAAAGAAACCTTAATATTTCAACTAGGCCAGGTTTAAGAGCATATCTAGTTCCACCCTTCTTTCACAGACAGGCAAAGGGTTCAGATGTGCATAGCTTGGGCTAGTGTCCAGCATAGTATTCCTTTACAATGACTTTGGAACCTGCCTAGTCTTTTTCTGTTTTCCTATTAGGTAGTTAGATAAATTGATATTTATAGGAGAGCTGTGCTACTTTGTAACTTATTTAATAATGATGAAGAAGAATAGTGATGATTAGCTCTTTTATTTCTAGATTTGAGGTCTTCTTAACACATCACGCTACCTTCCTATATAAGCAGATATTTTCTTATTAAAGTGATAAGTGATGCAGAAATACCACATTTTTACTGAATTTGTGTTTCTTTCTATTGAGGTTAAGTGATATTTTGAGACAATCCTATAGGCAAGTAAGGTGTTTTCCTTTAACTTTCCTGGGGTTGAAGGGACCTTAAAAAAGAAAATATATGTGAATGACATGTATTTTAATATATGATTTTTTTTAGATTTTATTTTTTTTTCATAATTTTATTGTTAAACAGAGCAATGAGACAGTTTCAAATCAAATCGCTAGGACAGTTTCAATAACTAACACACTGCATACATTCTTCTTAGTGGTTAATTGCTGTACAAGATGCGGACTTGATATCCTATTTACAGACACCATTAGAACAAATCACTCTATTCATTAACAGAATGTAACTATATATCTATCCCATCCACTTTGCATAGACAGATACAAAATGGACATTCATCTGTATCCCCTTTTTTTCTAAGTTCCGTTATTTGAATATTTTAGGTGTGTAAACTCAGCAAAATATTCTAAAAGAGTCCAGTAGCCCATAACAGCATTGGGTCTTCTGTTTAACTGGCAATGTCAGAAATTGTTGACCTGAGTCCCCCACAGATCAACATAACAGCATGACTTTACTTCCTATATTTCGTCTTCATACTTTTCTTCTGGATGGTTAAGACCAAGGTAAAGCAGGACCTATGCAACAAGAGTTGTAGCTTTTTGGTCTGAGAAGGTCCGTGAAATCCCCTCAGGATTTATCCTGAGATCCTGTACCTCAGATTGTAGAACCTTTGTCAGTGTCAGCCCTGTGGATGTGTCACAACCATTGCTTGGCCAATGTGCTCTCTGTGAAAGCCTGAGAGAATGTTTTCTCTCCATGTGACTCTCCTTAGGCACACTCTACATCATCGATCACTTTCCTCTTTGGCCCCATAATCTCCTTGATCAGAAAATTTGGGACACTACTCAGAGACAAGGAAGCCCATTACATCGGATGGCACCACTCCTTTAACCCGTGATACATGAGTGAACCCAGTGTTTCCATGTCTACACTCGAGAACGGGGCCGTGGGGCTTCTGAGTGGGACCCGTGCCTGTGGAGGGCAGTTGTAATTCTCCAGTGTTAGTCGTCGCATCTAACAATTTTTAATTTTTCAAGGTGAGTGGGAAAACCAATCCTGGTTGTCAGTCTTAAGGAAACAGTGGTCCCTCACCTACCACGGAGGCTACATTCCAGATGCCCCTGCAGTAAGTGATAATCAGTGAAGTAGTGGCGTCATATTTATTTTAGTATTTACATATATTTTAAGGTTTTATAAACTCTCCCCACACTCTCATAAACTTTTCCCACAATTTTAAAACGACTTCTAATATTCTTAACCATTTTCTAAACTTGCAAACCTACGTAATTTTAACAACATATGTATTCTGTACGGTACTGCAAAATCCCTCGATATAGCGAAAAATCCACAATAATTTAGTAATTTAGATTAATATTTTTTGAAACAGACTATGAAAGTGGAACTGTGAAATAATGAGGGATACTGTGTTCCTATTAACAGAATATTAGTGCTGGGCAAGGATCATCATTAAGTGTTTCAATTTATTCCTATAAGGCTCGCTTTCTATTGGAGAAACATCAGCATCATGCCAGGCTGGGTCCTGGAGGTTTGGAGACAATGGTTGCTTAAGTACTCACTGCATTTTTGTTCAGCTTCCTGTAGGAGCTTGTGCAGCTCATATGTCCTTTACTTTGTTATGTGATCAATAAAAGCTTTGCTTCTGTTGTAGTTTTGGCCTTAACCAGGGCAGAAATATAGTACAGGACACACATTTTATGAAATTATTTTCGTAATGAATCACCCAAAGAATCATATACAAAGAATGATGAAATCTCTCTACACTTTAAAAGCCAAAGACTTGGGGCTAGGGAGATGGCTCATTGGAATAAGCGCTTCCCTGGCAAGTGCAAGGTCCTGAGTTCAAT
>NW_004524810.1:2307059-2309787 GCF_000260255.1 Octodon degus
GCTCCCCAAGGTGAACTGTAACTATTCTCAGTGACAACGATGTCCCAAGCTCCTCCTCCAATGAGAACTGCCAAGTTCACCAGGAACTCCAGCATGACAAGGAGTCATGCTGAATAACCCAACAGAACCAGCAGCTTCCAGTAGCTCCACCAGCTTCTCCAAACAACTTCCCTAACAGCCTCCCAACAGCCTCTCCAGCTCTGCCCCTTATGCTGCTGGCCACAGTCCTCAGGTGGGCCTCCTGCACCCAGCAACCTGCTAGCCCAGGTCAGCTGGTGGAACAAGCTGACCACCAGTTGGCAATTGACTACAGCTTCTTTTTGAAAAATCTGAAAGTTGAGATCCAAAGTCAGAAGGGACCCTGGAGCAGTTATCAAGAGTCAGAGGAGAGAGGCAGGAAGAAAGAAAGACTGGGAAGAAGAGAAATGATGAGTGAGAAGCTGGGATCAGCGCTGAATGAGGGAATGCAGGGAGCAGGAGTGATTGATTATTTTCAGCAATATCACTGGCTGTGTCTGTCCCATTGAAAGGAAAGGCCAAGGGCAGAACAGGCAATGAGGAGGAAGTATGGTTGTGCAGAGTTCTGGGGAGAAACAAAGGTCAGAGTCCAAGGTCTAAAGTGAATCTGAGGAAAGCAAAGATATCCCTTGGAATATGCCATATGGGTCTGCTAGTGAGGCTGGTAAAACTGGAGCAAAATAAGCATAGCTTTGCATCAGAAGGGTTGTTATCAGGATTCCAGGATGATAATAAGAAGATGCATTCTGATTTTGTAGATAGAAGATGTCAATAAGCTATGTGTTTAGAAAGGTACACCACTATAGTATTCTGATGCATAACTGGATTTAGGCTACACTTTATGGAAATTTTTTCTAGAATGGATGTGATGATTAACTAATAATGTTGTAGGTTTAGTAAACTCTCCACAATGCTAATAAATTTTCCTTCACCAGATTTATTTGATTCGTATACAAGCATAGAAAATAAGAGGCAAGAGTTTACTGTCATACCACCAAGAAATAACCACTTGAAATAAGCATCAGTGCTAGCAACATACAGATTCAAAGCTGAAATATAATTTTACCTCCCCAGTTTTTAATGGAAATGAGTCCTCACTGTCTAAGATCTGGGCATGTAAGAGAGACGCATTAGCCATCACTCAGAAAGCAAGCCTTGTAGTATTGTATAAAGGATGAATGATGCTTCTTAAATCTAGCACAAAATATGCCATACATTGTTAAACATTTTATAGCTCATTAGAAGTAACGCTGAATATTTTCATGTACCAGAGAAGATACATTTATCATGAGGCTGTTGTTGGAACAAAGGATCCTTGATTTCAGTTCAAGGATCCTGGTTCCTAGCTCTCATTCTTCTACTGACTTGCTGGGTCAACCACACTCTTCTCATTCCTATCCCAGAAGAGAGGGGCTGTGTCGCCATGGTTCTGTGAGACCTAAGAGTCCATGATGCTTGCCTGGGCCTTCTATTTCGCAGAAAAGAGTAGGCAGATGTTGACCACCGTATCATAGTAGGCAGAAAATGCTTCGGTGCAACTGAAAACATTATTTCTAGAAATGTTATTTATAGTCTTTAGATCAATCACCCCTGCATAATTTGGATTGAACATAAGCCCCCATACATGTAAGGAAAACACTCTACTACTAAGCTACATACCCACCCTAAGTAAATCTCTTTAATATTTTTTTAAAAATCTATCATCCTGCTTTTCTATTCCCTTCTTCTACCTTTCTCCTTGACTGCCCTAACTTGCTATTCTTTCATGCATTCATTTAGTGAGCATTTATTGACACATATTATGTTGAAAACATTGGCCTACTTAATATGAAAATCTACTCCCAGGGAATTTACAGATCAATATCAATGATGAGGAACACACAGGGACCGAGAAGCTTGAAAGAATGTGTTATGAAAGAGTACAGACAAATTCAGGCCAGAGAGCTAATCTTTGATGTGACTTGAATTTGGAGAGATGGTATCTAAGTCACATCTTAATCTTCAAGTAGGATTTGGAAACAGAACTTTGATGGAGCACACCATTTTAGTCATAGAGAAATGAAATACGGTAACCTGTGTAGCAGACAGCAAATAATTCAGTTTGAGGTACAAGATGTGTGAGGGATCCTGGAAAGCTGAGGGGAAAAGAAGAGATTCTTGAGTGATCCTGGTGAAGCACCTCTGGTGAGGCTCAGGGTCTGGACTTTTTAGGAAACTGCTGCCCACCAATCAGGCCATTTCTGGGCTTGTTAATTTCTTATTTGTGCCTGCAAGGTGCCTTTTCTGTGAGCTGTGACCACCACTGGTGCACTATGCGTGTGTTTCCTCACACGAGGGCTTACTTTGGTGGGATGTTTGGTTGGTGTGGTACCATTGAATCTTTGCCTTGGAGATGTGGTACTTGATGCTAAAGGTTAATATCCATCTTTCTACTGTTTTGGTCTTTTCTCTTGGGCTCTGGTTCCATTAATTCTTAATCCGCTCCCTTCCGTATGCTTCAGGACGGTGGTGGTGTTGGAAGGAGACCCTGTTGCTTGAAGAGAGAGAGAAACCTTAGATGCCAGAAGCCTTGGATGTGCTAGAAAGCTTAGATGCCCAGAACCTCAGCTTTTTTCAACCTTAAAAATTATATTTAAGAGGGGCTTGCAGGTTAGCTCAGTTGTCTAAGTGCCTGCTGGGGCAAACCCAGTCAGGTGCAGTGGACAGCAGT
>NW_004524810.1:2310097-2332594 GCF_000260255.1 Octodon degus
TAGGAAGTAACAAGAGTAAAGTAAAAGAAGTAGAGGAGATTCATGCCACGGGTCTGGTGACAAGAGCCTCAGAAGTGGCACTGACAGGGGTAGGCACTGGGTCTGGTAAGGTCCTGGGGTGATGGGAGGACCTGGAGCTAATGATTCCCAGTATTCATGACCTATAGGGCTACCTCACCCAGCCCCTCAGGGGGAGTTTTGAGTACCCGAGTCTTTTAGAGGAAGTACTTCAGCCTTTAAAATCCACTGGGGATGGGGTGTGGTCTGGTAGCTCAGCAGACTAAAGCGCCTGCTTAGGCAGAGTGCAGTGGCCAGGGTTCCATCCTGGCATGCTGTGCCGGCCCCGCCCTGGGGCATGCTGAGAGGGCAATTGAGAGTGGGCATGGTGGCACGCAACTGCAATCCCAGCGCCTGGGAGGCTGAAAACAGGATAATCACTATGACTCCAGTGTACATAGTGAGAATCTGTACTAAATATAGAAGAAAAACAAACAAACCACCACTGTGCTTTTGAGCTTGCACATGGAAAGGCAGGGTGATCTTTATTTATGAGACTTTTGATATTTTGACTTAGTCATCCTTGCTCTGTCTTCTCAGTTTTTGTCCCGTGACTTTCTGTTATTTTCCTGGCCTTGTCCTGACTCTTTCCACATACTCAGAAGCCATTGTCTGCGTGATAAAGTAGAATACACCTAATGTACCAGAAAGTGACTAACACTACACCCTTCTCCCTCCCAGACAGACTGCCACCACCAAGGACTGGTAGTGCTACTTTGGAATTTCTTTCAAAGCTTCATGCTGTCTCACAGGTAGCCCCTTCATTTACAGACTTGCCGCTGCTCCGTGAGATTGTGTGGGTTTCTGGCAGCTTCACCTTAAAGAATAAACTAGAACTGAGGCTGGCCAGATAGCTCAGCAGATTAAAGCACCTGTTTAGGCAGACAAAGGGATCAGGGTTTGATCCCTGGTGGTTGATGCTGTCCCTGTCCCCAGGACTAGCTGAGAGGGTGATTGACACTGAGCATGGTGGAGTGAGCCTGTAATCCCAGCACTTGGGAAGCTGAAAACAGGAGGAACACTACGAGTCCGACCTACTTAGTGAGACCCTGTAGACTCTGTATTAAATACATTAAAAAATAAATAAATAAGCCAGACCTAGCCAGAATTACATGGTAATACCTCCTTGAATCATAGTGAGACAAATAGTTCACGTTAATTCCCCAGTGTCCAAGCTCCCTGTTCTACTTAGCAGGTTCCTCTAGTAACCATTCTGTCAATCTCTTTTAGCTGTTTTGATTTGCCTCTATTGAGAGTAAGTTTTCTGTATAATTTATTTTCTATACTGCTTAATTATTTTCCAACAAACTAACAGGTGAGTTTCATTCCGAGTGAAGATGCCCCTGCACATGAGTTAAAAGATTGGATTCACCGTGTTGTACTGTCCAACTGCATCAGGTGAATCTGGAACTAGTTCTGGCCCCAGTAGAAGTTGGGGATCTCTGTTCTGGATCCTCAGCCTTTTCTTCTTGCATCTTCCTTGGTCTTGGCCATTCTTTCATGAGCACCTTCTGCCGGCTTCTTCCAAAACCTTCTTTTAGGTGATAGTTCTCTAAATTCATCCGCACGTGTTTAATGAACTCATAAGTGAAAATGAGCTTTTTTTAAAGTTAAAAATTTAGATCTTCAGTAGCAGTCTTCAGACTTACTCTACTCTAAGAAAGCAATTTGTTAAAACATGCACAAAAGTGTGACAGTGAATAAAAACCACCACAACAAGTATATTGGTTAACATTCTGAACATGTATAACCGAATAACATGGCCTAGGCTTTCTTTCCATTGCTTCACTTCAGTGACTTGAATCCACAGACATAAGCATATGGCCAGAGAGTGACAAGGATTATACGTACAAGTATAATCAGATTATACGTACAAGTTTCGGTTCACAAAGGTCACATGTACAGGTACATAAATCAGCACTGTGCATCAAGAATTATGGCCAAGCTGTTTTTAAAAGTCGAAAGTATAAAATTACATATAGAAAATATGAAGAGACGGACTACACTCTTCAAAAATCAAATGTGCTTATAACAAAGAGATGTATGACAGCTATAGGATTCAATTGGCAAGATTTTAAAATGTGAACTTACTTTTCTTTCTTTGACTGGTAAGGGATGGACCTAAGGCCTTCATGCTAACCACATTCTTAGCCTTCTCTCTCTCTCTCTCTTTTTTTTTTTTTTGTTTGGTGGAAACGGGGATTGAACTCAGGCCCTTGCTGTTGCCAGGGAAGTGCTTATTCTACTGAGCCATCTCCCTGGCCCCAGCCTTCTCTAAAAATTCAATTTGTGACATAATCTCTCCAAGTTTTACGAGCTGGGCTTGAACTTGTAATCGTCCTTCCTTAGGCTCCCAGAGTGCTAGAGTTACAGGCATGTACTTCCAGGTCCAGTGTGATGGCTTTTGATAGCATGTAATGTTCTAAGCCAAAGGAATTATTTTCTCATTGGATATATTTGTGATACACAGTACTGGCTCACTAAGATAAATAATTTATATTTTATCCCCTCCCATTCTAATCAAAATGAGCCATTTTTAATTTACATATTTGATTATGTATTTCTAAAGCTCTTGGTTAGATATGGCCATAAATTTAGCGAATGTGCTTGATATTTTATTTTACAAGCTCCTAGCTCCTAGTTTGCATTTAGAATATGTTCTGCTCTTCCTGTGTTTGATGTTTTCTTCTAATGTCTAATGAAAATTCTGTACTGCTGTCAAAATTCAGAAAGCACAGTTATCATTTCGCCGTGGTAGTTCAGGAAAATTTAAATTAGATTTGTACTCCTCAAAATCACAGTCTGTTTAGGCATAAGCAAATTACATGCAAATAATGTAGAAAATATCAGGTGTATTTGTTCCACTAGGGTATGACCTTTGGGAAAATAATAGAGTGTCTGACTACTGCAGGAAGCGTGGAGAGGTCTGGCTGAATAGAAATCATCTGAATACAGAAACTCTAGCTTCTTTATGTAATTGCTGAGGTCAGAATTATATTCTTACTCTGATGCCTAAAGGGGGCAGCAAAAAATTTAGCCCCACAGAAATGCTACAGGTAAAGAAATAGGAGACATTTTTCATCATACTTTAGTACTAATCTTGTTAAACTGAAGGAGAGAGGGACATCATGTTAAAAACGCAGATGTTCTATGTGCAGAATAGAACTTGCCACTCCAATCTAGGCCCCTTCAAATTGGCTCAATTTTATGTCAGGCTGGAACTGTTGTCATCTGTGTTAGAACGGATTTGAGGCCAAGAATGTTGCATTTCACCTAGATTAGCACATTCTAGGCAACACATGATGCTAATTATGCTACCTATAAGAAGCTATTTCAAAGGGAGAAGGAGTCATGAAGTCTCTATTTGGCAAGAGAGGCTTTTCCTGAGGGCCAAGCACACTGTTGTCAGTAAGATGTAATTTAGGCAGTGCTGCGCACAGTTCTCAGTCTCAAAGCCAGTCATCCTTTGACCAAATCTATCCTCCATGGAAGTGTTTCCCACACCCTGTTGGTCCTCTAGGGAGACATTATGGTATGAGCTCTGCCAGGGCTCAGGCTCTCAGGCTGCCCCAGATAAACTACAGCGAGATGGCCAGAAATGGCAGAGTGTTGGGATTACAAAGGCAGTGGGATTTTAATCTATGTTCCAGTGTATTTTTATTAGGATATGTTTGCAATACATAATGATCCCATTCACCACAGGGAGTCAGTCCATGTATTAACATATCAATCTCTTCCCCTCCTTCCATCTCTCCATCCCCTTCTCTCTTACAACAGATCTATGTCCTTATTTGTTATTACCTCTTGTTTTTCTCTTTAACTGATTTATATTTTGGGTTACTTCTATAAAAGGAATCATTTAAGCTAGCATGCCTAATTTATTGCACTTAACATTTGGGTCTCAAGGTGCGTTGATTTTCCTACAATTGACTCTTTTGTCCTCCTTGATGGCAGAGTAGTGCTCCTTGGGTTTGGATTTTTCATTAGGTACATCTGAGTGAACAGATGAGGGTGAGCCAGGCATTTGTATAGTTGATTTTCCCAAACTTTTACAGTGAGATGATAACTATGCTTTCTGAATTTTGACAGCAGTACAGGGTTTTGCATAAATATCAACGAAACGAGGAGCAAGTAGGCTCCAAGAAAGTTGCGGGCTAAAATGAGAATAAAGGCAATCCATGTTTCATCAAAACTTTTAATATCAAGTAAGATAGATTTAGGCCTTTTCTCCCTCATCTTTTCCCATTTGATATTTAACTTTGTGAAAAGTCAATATGCAGAGTTCCACTTGGGAGAAACATTTTATTGAAACATTATTTTAGCTTGATTTTTCCAACTGAAGAAACATGGTTCATTTTTTTTTTCTGTCGAAACTGTGTCCCTCAAAGAAGAAAGCAGTGAGTTTAAATGCTGGCATTGCAAACCATGAGTGAAGAGATCTTAAATCATCACGCTAATTATCTTCATGTTTGGAAAGTAGCAACACTACCCTCGACGAGGCTTCTGACCACGAGCCTCCTGATATTCACGCCTGTGTGTGAGCCGGTTGAGTGCTGGAGTGTTCAGTACCAGCCAAGAGCATTACTACTGACACAGCTATCTTTCTGCGACAAATTCTGAAAATTATTTCCTTTTTGCAATAAACCTTTAAAGTCAGAGCTAATACAAATAATGTTATTTCATTCTTTATGCAGTTTTGAAGCCAGGACCACTGGTTTGTCTTATTTTTTTTTCTTTCAAATGGCACAAATATATGTAGAGTTAATATAATATGAAGTCTATTAAGAGAAAAATGGTCTTATTTTTTATCAAGACATGTAAGGATTCTTTGTTTGAAAGCTGATGCAGCCCCCCCTTTTTTTTTTTCTTTTGTATTTTTAAGGAAAGTTCTACAGGATGTTCAGGACCTCACTACTAGATCAGACTCATATTGATCCTCCTGCTTACAGCCTCCCAAGTGCTGGGATTACAGGCACGTGCCACTGTGCCCAGTGTCAATTGCTTTCTCAGTGTGCTCCGGGGGCAGGGTCAGCATGGCAGGTCTGGGGATTGAACTCCCGGCCCCTGTGCCTGCTTGCATGTGCTTTAATCCACTGAGCTATTTGGCTGACCCCTGATACAGTTCTTCGTGTAAATGCGTGTAATGAAAGGTACATGTGACCTGCTTCTCCTGGCTTTGAGGCAGGGGTCTTTGCTTGCTGAGACAGAGCTCTCCACATAAGAATATCTTCGTGAGTTTGCAGAGCAGAAGGAGCTGATGCTCCAGGACCGGAAGTTCTCAGTGTAGGCAGGAGAAATGCACGAAAACAATCACAATTTCTTACGTAAGTCACAGAACTCATTCATTACACATTGTAAATTCCTTTTACTATCTTATGATTAAACCAAAATTTAAATATGTTTCTTCTTTTCTGCTATGTTACATATTAAGGTAGGAATCTTGATTAACGCAGTGCCTCCTTTTTCAGTTAATGCGTTACTTTAGATTGCTGCTTCTGCCCTTATTTTGTGCCGTGTGATGGTTTTACACCAAGCTAATCTACAGATTTTTTCCAATCCAACATTTGGCAAAAGAACTGGGAATTATAGCTGAGAAAATTAAAGGTTCTGGGACACTGAGCATAATAGAACAAAAGGTGACAGGAATTAAGTTATGTCTGAGATTAGGATGCTATATTAAAATTAAGTAAGTATGGATTTATTTTACCTGAACTTTAAAGCCTTTGGCCTTTATCAGGAGACACTCATGGGGGAGAGGGAAATTGATCAGAGATCCTGTTCTCTTGCAGCTTCTCTTCTGAATTTCATTGAGAAACTTGCTTTAAAATTGCAGGTAGATGTTCCTTATTATGTCAAAGTTGGTAATCAAGATTTCAATTTATCGGAAAGCAATTAACAAATGTTGTCACACTGGATTATGGCTTTTGGATGTTTCCTAAAGATACTTTTAGCTTCTATATTTTCATATTTGAAAACTGATAACTGTTAAATTTCTAGATACTGAGAGCTGGCCAAATAGCTCACCATATTAAAGCACCTGCTTAGGCAGACGCAGAGGCCAGCAGTTCAATCCCCAAGCCTGTTATGCCAACCCCGCCCCAACTGGGAGTGGTGGTGTGCACCTGTAATCCCAGCACTTGGGAGGCTTTAAGCAGGAGGATCATTATGAGTCTGATCCACGCAGTGAGACCCTGTACACCCTGTATATCCTGTCCTAAATACAAAACAAAACAAAAATTTCTAGGTGCTTTGTTTTTCAGGACTCTTATTCTATCTTTTCAAGTGCTTTCCATAAGTAGCACAGTGCCTAATATGTACTGCAGTGGTATCTGTTGAAGGACTGTGTATTCATATAGCAATGAAACTTTTCAAAGAGCTTACTTTGGAGTTGGGGATGAAGCTCAGATGTAGAGTATTTGCCTGGGATATGAGAGGCCCTTGCTTTTGCTATCTGGTACTCAGACAGGGAAAAATGTGAATGGAGGGCAGAGGATATTTTGCCTCTTATTATGTAATATAGAAAGAAGTTAGTAGCCTGCCTACATTGGCACTTGATTTAGGAGAGCCTATAGTTTTCAGAGTTGGGGATACCCAGATTTCAACCTTATTTTGTTATGTGTGAGCTGGAAAATTAAAGTAACTTCTCTTAGTCTCAAGTTTTTCACAAGGCAAGGAAGGATGCCTTTCCCTCTGTTCTAAACTCTGAAGAGATGAAGCAAAAAAATATCAATAGTTTCTGGCAGAAAATATGGGACACATGCAGATAGGGAACTGCATGGAGAGACCAGCTTAGTCCTAAAGTACAGACAAGATCAAAGGAAACCTACAAGGCCTTGGGAAGCTTCCTGGGGCTAGCAGCAGTGGAGACTCACTCAGTGCTGTGCCTAGGCTTGAAGGAGCTTGGGGAGTGAAGAGTTGCTAAAAACCAGAAATAGTGCGGTGCTGTAGCAGAGGGTCCTCATGAGCTGTGTCGGGAAAGGGATGTAGCTAGGCAGGAGCCAGACGGGGAGTGACAACCAGAGGATAAGCACACTGGCTTCACCGTGTGGGTATCCCTCCCTTTCCTAATAGGGATTCAAATGGCCAAATTCACGGAGAAGGAAGGCTGCTAGCACAGTTCAAATAGGTTAGCTTCTGGTGAGCAGAGCAGGGTGGAGCAGAGAGAGCTTGTCTGCTGCATTTCTTGTCAATCTGTGCATCGGCCACGAGCAACAGTGCTGTGACTTAACTTGCAGGGTGCCCACGCAATGTATTGTGCCAATTGCAACACTTTTGAAAATAAGAAGGGATGCGAGTATCAATTATTAAAGCAGGACAACAGGAATAAAAAAGAGTTGGGTCAGAGGAATCACAGCTCCTTGCACCTGACTTGAACAGCATCTAAATGTAGGTTTGTGTTCCTTTTGTTCCTTTACCACATCTGTCCCATTTCTTTCATCTTGTGGTAGAGTGACTGCTTTGACAGCAATGATTGGAGTATTTTAATTGAGCCATCTAGACTCATCCCCCTGTGGCAGGCTTACCAAAGTTGGTAGTTATTAATGGTTTTCCTTTTAGAATCTGCTAGAAAATGAGAATTATTTGGATTATTTTTTATACTTAACTACAGTCTTCTTTGGTAGTCTTCCCTCTGCTTAGAAACCCATTCTTGGGTAGCAAATACAGAAAGGTAATGGGGAGTCTGCAACTCAGAAATGGGACGTGTATACTTTGCATGAGAGAAGTTAGTGAACTATTTGTTTTCTCTGGCTATGGTCTTTCTGCTTTTTAAAAATATGTTATACCCAATTATTTCACGTGGTGGGTGCTTTGTTCTGAAAACTGACCCGTGACTTGCATTTTTAGTTTGTATAACTGTTGTGGAATGACCAGGAATGGATTTTAACATCATGATATATGACATCAAACAATAAAAAAGCATATTAATGCATATAGGAAATTAAGAATATCAACAAACATATCTGTATATGGTGACAAGTGCATATAAATTTAAAGATAAAAATAATTGCATTTCAGCCAAAAAAATGTCAATATGATCAAATGAGATGAAGTTCATGCAGAACAAAGGAAACTAATTGTGCAAGTGATATCTATATGTCTCTATCTCTATCTATCTATCTATCTATCTATCTATCTATCTATCTATCTTAGGACTTTTCCCAACCTAATCTATTTGAATGGATTGGAAAATAGTCCTAGTGATTTCAGCTTCTCGATATTCCAACTTTTATTTTGGCACTTACGTTGCCCTCAATGTGCTAACAGTGTAAGGTCAATGACTTGCTGTTTTCCTCTGCTCACCTACTGACTTTCTTGAAAACATTTCCTTTGTTCAGCTTGAATGCATGGGCTTGATTTAAGATTCTTGCCCTGCTACTTTGCCCTCCATCCATATTTGCGCAAAGTTTCCCCCAGGAGTGACTTTTTCCCTGTCCCCCAGAGACTTCTTCTTAGTTAAAAATTGGGAGATTCACTTGACTGTGACTTTAATTAGTTTGGGTAACATATGGCTCACTCAGATTTAGTATTTTGCAAACTTACTAGAAGATGGGGTGAGATCCTTGGAGAAAAATGTTAACGAATGTTCCAGTGAGCTCTTCCTAGCACTTCTTGAATTCACTGCCAGAAAAAAATGGGAAAAAGAATCTAATAATAACAAATACTCGTGATGCTTTCGAGAAAGGGAACCCTGTCATATAGTGGCAAAAATGAAAACTAGTACAGCACTTCTGGAAGTCAATGTGAAGATTCTTCCAAAAACCAAAACTACAAATTCCACTGGACCCCAGTATTCCAGCCCTAGGTATTTTCTTAAAGGAAGTAAAGACAAAATATTACATTTATACATGTAAACTTTATTTATGCCAGCACAATTCATAATAGCTAAATCTTGGAAATAGCTCATATGTCCATAAAAAGATGAGTGGTCAAAAGTAATATAGTATCTACACACAGTGGACTACTGCCCTACCATAAAGAAAGGTAAACTTGAGTCATTTGTAGGAAAAATGCATGAACCTTGAGATCATAATGTTAAGTGAAATAATCAAAGCCACGAACTCAAATACTGTATGCTTTTTCTTGTATAAGAAAGCCATATTGTAAATGATCAGCAAAATATATGATAGGTAGTAGGAAGAATGGAGATACACCTTTCTCAAAAAAAGAAGGGGATCAGGAACTGGAGAGAGGGAGGGAAATGAGATGAAGAAAAAAATTAAGAAGTGCTATGCTCCTGTGCCAACTCTTCTCTAGGATTTAAATATTAATGTTTACTAATAACAAAAATAAGGAATTTACAGAATTTCCAAATGCATATTAAATACAAAATATTTATTTACTACTAGATAATATGTTTTTAAATCTCAAAGGGCAAATTAAAATATATTAACAACATAATTACTATATAAAAGTAAAGCAAAAAACTTATAAATAAATTGTTGACTAATTCACCTGTTCACAGAGTGCTCTGAGTACCAGATATTCTTCTAGGTATAGAGATACATGTTTTCTAATCAGATGAAAAATTGCATTTTAAATACAATGTAAAGGCAATAAGCAGCTGAAAACAAGTAAATATAAAATAAGCCATTGAGACTGGGAATCTAGCTCAGCAGACTAAGCAACTGCCTGGCAAGCACAAGGACCTGGGTTTGATTCCAGGTACTGCATGCTGTGCCAGCCCCAGAACCCCAGGTGTGGTGTGCTGGCCACCAAAACCAGGTGTGGTGGCACATGCTTTTAATCCCAGCCCTTGGGAGGCTAAGACAGGAAGATCACTGAGTTAGATCTCCATAGCAAGACCTTGTAGAAAAAGAATAAATAAATAAGATTTAAAAATAATTTAAGGGCCTGCCACATAGCTCAGTGGACTAAAGCACTGGTGTGCTATGCTGTCCCTGCCCCTGGGGTGCACTGAGACAGAGATTGAGACTGGGCATGGTGGTGCATGCCTATAATCTCAACGTGTGGGAGGATGAAAACAGGAGAATCACTAGGAGTCTGATCTAGGTATTGAGACCCTGAAGACCTTGTACTAAATACATTTTAAAAAATTAAAAATAAGACATTGGAGGGGATTGCGTGCTACATGATCTTCAAAGATCTACATGTTGTGGAACTGCAGAGAGCCCTCTCTCTACATTAGGGAAGGTCTTTTGGAGGAAGTGACTTTCAAGCAAAATCTGAGTGACATGGGACTCCCCCCAACTCTACCCCTGACCAAGCTATAATATGAGGAGTCCTTTCTCCTCAGTGCACAGGGTTTAGGGACAGAACTGATGTGGCACATTCCAGGCTCCTGAGGAGTTGGAGTATGTCAGGAGCTGAGTGCTACATGATGGTAGAAAGGGCCTACCTAGTAAGTCTCCTTGTATTTTGCAAACCAGGATAAGGACATCAGTGTTTATCGTAAGTGCTGTGAGTGGTAACGTGATGAACATATTTACAAGATCACTCAGACAGCTGAGTGAAGAATTAACCACGAATAATCAAGAGTGGAAGCCTAGATCCGGGGAGATAGCTCAGCAGACTAAGTGCCTGCTTAGGCAAGCACAGGGACCATAGTGCCGGCCCCACCTCTGGGTGCACTGAGTCAACAGGCATGGTGGCACACTCCTATAATCCCAGCACTGGAGAGGCTGAAAACAGGAGGATCACTATGAGTCTGAGCTGCATAGTGAGACCCTGTACCAAATACATCTAAAAAAAAATGAGTAGAAGCCTATACACCTTTGAAAATCCATTAGAATAAGTGGTGGCATCCAGAGGTGACAGAGAAGGGTAAAAGTGGACAGAATTGCTTTATCTATTTGGTACAGGTATGTTTCACATCAGAAAACAGCCTCTATGATTATATGGTAGATAACTGGTATCAGACAACTCTTATTAGGATCATAAGCCTTAGTGAAGAACATAAGAGGGATTTTCATTTGCCTTTGCTGTATTGTCCTCCCCTTGTTGAGCTTTCTTGGCCCACCGTTCGGAAGTGAGACATTCTACCCTTCTCACAGGACCCTGTGAGCGCATTTCCCAGAGCCACTTCTCAGCCTGCTCCCCCTGACAGGATGCCATGCATTAGCCCTATTTCCTGCATCATTCCCATGGCATCATCATTTATGCATTTTTATTCTATTTTAGAAAAAGGTAAAGGGAGCTTCTGAAGCCAAGTCCAAAGAATGACAAGTATGACAAAGAGGAGTTGCTACAATTTGCTTCGGAGGACGTAAAGTCTGGATACAGTTCACAAGGAAGAAGGGGATTTTGACAAGTCACCTTAGACAGAGCACAGCCTATAAATGAATTACTCCTCACCCCCTCACAAGAAAGCAAAAGTTGCCTCTTAGCCCAGCTCTGATATTTGATTAAATATTTAGAAAGAGATCCATGGTAAAGTTCGACACGATAGGAAAGTGGAGGGACAAAGAGAGAATCGGAGAGACAAGAAGGGTTCCTCTTGCTCTTGGAAACAAAAGTAAAATAAAACATGATAAAACTCAGAAACCAAAACCAAACCTTACCAAATAAAATAATCTCATTCTACAAACAAAGATTCTACCAGATTTGATAGAAAAAACCACTGATTTTGAGTCAGGTAATGCTAAGTTTTGAATCACCACTCTGCACTACACTCATGTCCTAAAAGAGGATGTGGTCTCTGAGTTCATTTCCTCATATATAATGTGGAAATGTAAGGTTGAAATTGTAAGGGCTGGCGAGATAGCAGACAAAGCGCCTGCTTTGGCAAGGGCAAGGATCAGGTTTGATCCCAGGTCCTGCAAGCTGTGCTGGCTCTGCCCCCGGAGTGCGCAGAGCCAGCAACCGAGTCCCATCATGGTGGTGCACACCTGTAATCCCAAAACTGGGAAGGCTGAAAACAGGAGGATCACCATGAGTCTGAGCTGCATAGTGAGACCCTACACCAGACATACTTATGAAAAGAAAGAAAGAAAGAAAGAAAGAAAGAAAGAAAGAAAGAAAGAAAGAAAGAAAGAAAGAAAGAAAGAAAGAAGAAATTGCAGTGACTGGGATATATACATTGAGCTAGCAACATTTGAATCTAACTTGAATCCTTTTATCTAAGTGTCTTTGGTAAGAGACTTAATCTTCATAAACTTTGTTTGCTTATCTGTAGAAAAGCATTAAAAACATTAACAGCAATACAAGATTGTGGTCTAGTATGTTATCCTTCCATCCCACATTGTTACTGCTGCAATTTGAGTTGATCCCAAGAAGGAGGATTACTTTTTTCATCCTGTTTTCTTTCTTTCACCTCTTGAATCTCATTATGATTGCTGTTGCTGTACAAAAAACTTATTCCTCCCTCAATATTTGCATATTATTTTTTAAATTTCTCTAGTATACATGTACTTGCTTTATACTATTTTTCTCCCAAGATCACTGCATGATTGTTTTGGCACAACTGTCAATGTTTTCTTTTTTGTCCCTTAAAAGTATTCTAGTTCAAAATATTTGTCTTTGAAGAAGTTAGGACCCTGTGAAGGAAGTTGAAGTCAGGATGACATTTGAAAACAGGATTTTCTGATAAAAGTAGTGTCTTATTTGCCAACTGTACAGTAAGCCCATTGCCAAGCCAAGTCAGGATTGGCTATGCACGAAGACCAGCCACTCCTGGAACAATAGTGGTAGACCAGACATTTTCCTATGGCTCATTGTCTCAAGTGGTGTGTCAGAAAACTTAATGGTGTGAGCATATCCAGGGTCCTGCTGTCTTCTGAGGACATGGTGGGGACTAGCTCTGTCATTAAGGCACCTGATGTGATGGAGTACTCCTTGGTAGACATGAAATGAAGGCTCATGAGAGAAGTACAACTTTCTGTGGAAAAGCAAGCTTCCTGTGTTCCAACAGAAAGTGTAGCTGGATGGTGCTGGAGGAATCACTGGAATGACATTTTTCTGGGATTCTGACTTAATTTCTCCATCTGTCTAAACAACAAAGTAAAATTCTTTCATAAAAATTTAATCTGGCTCTAGCTCCCCAGCACTGTGTGGGATTAGCAAAACCATGTGTTTTTAGCAAAACTCTGAATAGTTTATTTTCCTTAAATAGATTATTATAGCACTTACTTATTCTCTTCATCAACTAATACTTGATTTGTAATTAGTTTTTCATGTTCTCGCCGGGTACGCTGCTGTTATCATTGGAGGAATTTGGGTCCTTTCTGTCCTCGATGACGGCTGTTGTTCTTTACTGGAGTGCTCAGGTGGACTTACGTTGGTCTTCACTGGTGGTGCGGATCCTTCCCTCCTGGGTGCAGGCTTTCTAGTTTCTGTGCCTGGCCTTGGGGCTTCTCACTGTAGATCCTTGATGCAGACTTGCATGAGACATTGGCGTGGGCTCTAGGCCTCCAGCTGGACTCACTGAGGACGTTACTGTAGGACCCAGGCCCTCAGCTGTGTTTCTAGTATGTGGACAGATCATTCACACTGTTCTGCATTAGACTCTTTGAATGAATATTATAAAACAAACCTGTAAACTATGCATCCTATATTAAATCTATACCCCTGGGTACCCTGCCGACAAGCAGTAGAACAGCCTGTGCTCTTAGAACCATGTTATAATTGACAGGTGTCAGGCATCTCATCCTGTTAAAATTCATCTCATCCTCTCTGCTAACCTCTTCCCCACTACAACCGAAAAGTTACAGGAATTAGCCTTTGCCTGCAGGTTGCTCACTAACTTTTCAGAAGTATATACATTGAAAAAAGTTGGAAAAAAATATGTGCTAAATTAAGCTGAAAATGAGTACTTTAGGGCAAGATTTGGGATTCTGTTGATAATTCAGTATGCCTAGGAATGAAAATCTCTGAATATATTATTACTTTAAACCAAGTATTAGAGGGCTTAGATTTTTAAAAGCATTGAATATGATTTTGGGTGGCTGGCAGAACTAAGGAACCAACTTTTATTAAAACATTTCTTTTAGATACACATTAAATATTCATTAATAATATTAAATCAAACTTTCTTCTATATTAAGTCTGGAATTAGAATAGGGTATGCTAGTTTTTGTAAAGGTGGATGCTGCAACAATGGCTGAATTTTTAAAGAATGGAGCAGGTACCAGGTCTTGAGACATGTAGCTCTGTGCTGTCCTTTAAACATTCTTAAGGGTTTGGACTGGAATCTCCACAGAGGAGATGGCAAAAGTGAGCTTATTAACTTGGACAAACTCACATAGCTTGTGCTTTATGGGGATCTGTTTCAATGCTAAACCTTAATATATTACCTACATTACAGCATGTAGTTTGTTTGCAAAAGTTATCTTTACATTTTCTTCTTTGATAGCTTTAGTGGAAATCATAATCGATTTAAATGCTTCTTGCTAATTCTTTATCACTTATTTACAAGATTATCATTGTAAGACTTACTGCCCCCTACTTTTATGATGCTAACCATTTAGTTTCTTTATAGTAGTTGGGTATGAGACCAGTTTGACCTTCATTATAAGGAATTTGGATATCTCTTGGTCCTGGTCTGCTGGCTTGATCTCTAATATACTACATCTTGGGCTCCTAGCTAAAGATTTACTTACACTGATAAGAAAAACCCAAAGCTTTCTATAAAAACAAAAATTAAAAACAAACAAGCAAACAAAACCCGGTGTACAACTATTAAGATCACGAACATTGAAAATTATTCAACAAGCAGAAAAATGTGTTCATTCTTTCTGGTCATATTTTTGAATTGAATTTAAATCTGGAGCATGCTCTCATCTCTTTGCCCAGCGAATGCTCATGAAATGATGACTTTGCTGTTAATTTTTTCTACTTTTTAGAAACGTAGGGGTACATCTTAGAAGTCATGAAATAACACTATTTCTGGAGACTTGGAAACATCTTCTGAAGCAACTACTAAAAAGCATGAGATTTCACAGAAATCTTTTTTTTAAATGAATTTTATTGAGAAAGAAATAGCAATAAGATAGTTTCAAAACAGGTTAGTAGGAAAGTTACAATAATTAATACTTTGCATATTGCTGTATATGATATGTTGTCTAAACACTATTAGTACAAATCTTCCTTCTCATTGAACTGAGAAAGTAGCTGTATATCTAACCTAACTAATTTGTACATACAGATGTACAATTTTTTTCATTACAAAACAGTCCTTATTTATATCCCCTTTTTTGTTTAGTTTTGTCATAGATGGGTATTCCATTGCCACTTAAATATTGTAGGTGCATGAATTCAGCAAAATAATCAAATATAGTCCAGTAGTCCATAATAGAAGCGGGTTATCTGTAGGACTGGCAATGTCAGAAATTGTTGACTTGAGCCTTTTACAGTTCAGCATATTAATATGGCTTTACATTTTTTTTTTGTGGAACCGGCAATTGAACTCAGGCCCTTGCACTTGCCAGGGAAGCGCTTATTCCACTGAGCCATCTCCCTGGCCCTGGCTTTACATTTTTTTCCCATAACTTTATTGATAAACAAATAGCAATGAGACAGTTTCAAATCAAACTGTTAGGACAGTTTCAATAATTAACACATTGCATACATTCTTCCTAGTGCTTAATTGCTGTACAAGATGCGGACTTGATATCCTATTTACAAACACCATTAGAACAAATCATTCTATTCATTAAGAGAATGCAACTATATATCTATCCTGACCACTTTGAATACACAGATACAAAATGGACATTCATCTGTATACCCTTTTTTTGTTACGTTCCATTATTTGAATAAAGGAGGGCTACAAGGAAAGCCAACATTTGGCCCTAGCCTTCCAAGGTCAATTAAGACTCAGGACATGTGAGAACTTGTACTGTAACATCACGTAACTCAGTAGTGTCCCAAATGTTCTGATCAAGGTGATTATGGGGCCAAAGAGGAAAATGATGGATGATGTAGAGTGTGCCTAAGGAGAGTCACATGGAGAGAAAACATTCTCTCAGGCTTTCGCAGAGAGCACATTGGCCAAGCAATGGCCGTGACTCATCCACAGGGCTGACATTGACAAAGGTTCTACAATCTGAGGTACAGAATCTCAGGATAAATCCTGAGGGGATTTCACTGACCTTATCAGACCCAAAAGCTACAACTCTTGTTGCATAGGTCCTGTTTTACCTTGGTCTTCACCATCCAGCAGAAAAGTATAAAAACGAAATACAAGAAGGAATCTTGTTGTATATGAAAAGCTAAATAGTGTCTGTGGCTCTGATAGTCTTGAGATCTATTTTTGAGGTAAATTCAAGAAGACTCACTCATTAATCAAATAGGATAAGGGACTGGGAAGAGCAAAAAATAATTACCAGAGATTTTATTCTGAGCCATGGGGTGTGCTACTTGATTGAAAAGACAGAGGGTATAGATCTGAGAGGAGAGGCAATAAAAGCTCTAATTGGAGAAATATTCATTCAGTGTGCAGTAGAAGTCAGGCAGGGTATGAGATACAATGCAAGGATCAGTCAAGTGTTTGCCTGTCAGAGGGAACTGCAGCTCCAAAGCTTGGAGGTTTTCGTGGGTTTGTGGACTCTCAGGCCCCACGAGAGGCAGGGTGTGTGGAGCAAGGAGAGAGGACGCTAGTGGATGTGGGAACACAAAGCAAGAGCCTGAGGCAGGATGACAGAGAGCCTGATGCTCAGGCAAGAGAACTTGGATTGTGCTCTGTGCCCAGAACTCACTTTAGGTGGGTTTAACCTAAACACTATGATTGGAATACTATTGCCATAAACGATTACCAGCGAAATCAGAAAAGAAAATGCTTAAGTGAGGATGGGAAGTAAGGAGGGGACATGGGGAAAAGAAGGAAGGGAAAGAAACATGATGAGAAAAGAGGGAAAACAGGGAAACAAAGCTTTTGTAAATAAGTAGGGGGAGAGGGGTAGAAATATGGGTGGACGAATGGGAATAAGGAGGAATTCAGATAGATCAGGTATGCGTACAAATCCCACATGATAGGTGTGATATTATGTATACTGAAGTGTATCAATAAGCTTAATTCATAAAGTAAGGAAGAAGAGGAAAGTGAACTTACTGGAAGGCTATTCGAATCAGAGACCTTGCTATGTGTGGGTGAGTTACATTTAGGAATAAGCTATTCCACCTACACTCTACCTGATTTTTGATTATCCAACTGGAGTTGCATATAGGTGAAGGGTCTTTTTAAAATTATGTATTATTTATAAACCAAAGCATTTTTGAACAATTTGATTATTACCCCAATTTTTCTAGGAAGGCAGTTACTGTGCATTTGGAAGGTAACTTGGTAAGTGATTTGTTTAGGACAATACAAGTTCATTAATTTGTAAAATCAAGCTAATGACAGCGGTACTACACATGGAATTTATGTGGCCAACTGTCTATCTCAATTTATAATTGCCATCTTATTTATAGCCCTACCTATAGGTAAAAGCATTTGATTTTTAACATACTGAATCCATGTATATGTATATTCAAAGACATTTTGTGGGATGTGTGTAGGTTATAATAAACATGCCTCCTTCTCAGAATTATAAACTATTACAACACTGAGGAGGGATTAGACTGAGATGTTGAGAACTAGGCCTAGGTAACAATGGATAAATAACCTCAGAAGCTTACAAGTCTCACAATGACTGATTGAAGTTAGATGGAATTAAAATTGGTAGCAATTGACATTAATGTAATTTTCCCAAGAACACAGAGCTAATAAGCAATAGATGTTGCTTATGAATCCAGCTCAGATTGTTTCCAGAGACTATATTCATTTCATTATATTAACATTTAGCATAAAGATCCATTTTCAGAAGTTTATTTATAGTAAGAGAGTATCCTATTGCATTCTTGGCTTAAGTTCTTAAAATTTAAAGCCATGTATGTGCTAGTAATTAAAATGTTATTAACTCAAACATGCTAGTGAACATTAGGAAGATAAGAAAAAACTTCAAATGATTTTCACTTCTGTTCCATGAAGAGCAAGTTCTGATTCTGGCTTTTTTAGTTTAGGTCTAGTGGTTGCGATGTCTTATACACAAAGTTAGGTTTTATCATAATGTTTATTTCGTTTTGAAAACATGTTTCTATTTATTTTTAATTATCTTCTCTTAGGCTTGTCTCATATTTGGGCAAAAGCATCACTATGATAAATGAAAAACACATAGATTTATACCTTAAGATTTTAAAACTATAATAGTTTACTAGAGATGCAGTTGAGATTTTGTTTGATGTTTTCCTTTGTAAAAATTCACATAGTGAAATATTCTTTTCAGTGTGAATGTTTTATCTGATCAAGTGCTGACAATATTATTCTGTGGAAGAATAGCTGTGAAGGAATTAACTTGGTAATAATTCTCACGGAAAAGTAATTTTGAACAGATATGACAGCTTGCAAGCTACAGTTCTAGTGACTATCACCAAAACATTTTAACAAAGTAACAAAATATATCAACATACTTTGTACTATGTCAAATAAGTTTTTGCTTGATAGGATTTTGGTGTGGGGGAAGCATAAGTTAAAATGTGAAATCTGTCTCCCGTTGGAACCCCTTTGCATTGGACACCAACATCCTATTAAAGATTGATTTTTAACATTTCTCTTTTAGCGTGAGCTGTGACTAGCTCAGATCCACGACATCACAGAAGATTTCTTAATCTTCACGTTGCACCTTGCTTTTCATTGTGATTTGTGTCCAGCTTTGTCTTGTGGATAGGAAGAGCAGACCCAGTTACTTACTGTGTTGGAGATATAAAAGAAATTAATTACACTGCCTGTGGTTACTATCTGCACAGAATCAAATTACTTGGTTGAGGAAATATTTCATCTGTTAAAAATCCAGTGTGGGCCAGAGATACTGCGCCTCAACCAAATAAATGGTGAAGTGTGAAGATAAATTTACTTTTCATTACTCTGTCTGTGAAAGACAGGGCAATGCATGTCTAAGAAGCTCTCCAGTGAGGCACCTGAGCAACTGTCATCTTTTCTTTACCAAATGAAATTGTAAACTCTTCCTATTTGCAATCACTTAGGAGTGGTTTGCACGTTATTGAACAAGCATAATGTTGTGGAGTACTGTTATGTATTGCCTAAGAAGGAGGCTTCTATTACTTCTATTTATCTTTTACATCAGTGTTTGACAGATTACAAATGAAATTTCTTTCCTAAAATTAAATCAGGCTTCATTTCTGTCTTTCGCCCATAAAGGATGAAACATTATTTGCTTCTCAGATAGTTCTTGTGCTCTGTCATCTTTTGCTACTTTTATAAGTTCTGTCAGAAATGCTTTCTCTCTTTGGCCTTGGCTTCTAACTGCCTATTATAGAGATAAGTGTCTAGGTTTCATAACATAAAAACCTCAAATATTGCTCTACCTTCAATTAAAAAGTACTTTAAAAGCAGCACTAGGTCACAATGTGGCCTTTCATTTTCCTATTGTATTTGCTTCTCACACCATTTTGGTTCTTTATGTCCACGAAGAGAACTGTTTGTGGAATGTGTGGGAAAGTTGCCTTTCTTGAGGCTCAAAGCTGTCCTTTAGGCCTTTTTCGGCTGGACGGAAGTCCTTCTTGTGCCTTTCCTTCTGCAGAGGAAGGCAAGTGACAGTGCCGGGCCCATGCCAGTCCCTGGCTTATGTTTGCATGGCTGGTGAAATGAGAATCGTTCTTAAATAGTTGGAGGAAAGTGAAAAGTACAGTATTTCAGGATATAGGAAAAGTAGGTGAAATTAAAATCTAAGTTATGAATAATGTTTCTTTGTACATACCCATACCTATTTCTTCATGCCCTGTGCATGTCTGTTTTGTCCTGTCCTGGCAGAGCTGAAGAACCAGGACACAGACCCGAAGACCCAGAATGCCTTCAGTCATCTTAATTACCAGCCCTGACAGTAAGCGTTTGCTGACTCTTGACATTTAAATGGAAAATCTCGCCATTTATTCAACTCTTAATTTTTCAAATCAAACACCTCTAATTTTCTCCCAATATTTCATTGTATTGACACTCGCATCCTCTTGAGGGATGAAATGTAGGGTGCAGCTGGATTCCTTTTCTAAATTCTCGTTTCCTTTTCAGCTCCCTTCTGGACAACTGTAATAGGTCTGAAATTCTTTTTCTCGCCGCTAGAATTTAGCTCTGCGCCAGTACCAAAGTTATGGCGTGAATATTTAAAAATCAGATACTTTCTTCTCCCTATGAAAGATATCATTGGGCTCTTGCTTCACATCGTCTCAGACTGTAACACATCCCCTCGTGCACTGGCCTGATTTCTTCTGCAATTTCATCTTCGTGGCTGCCTGCGCCCTCTGCTTCCACCCCGAGTCCTGAGTTCCCACCACACAGTGGGGCTCATTGTCCCCTCATGCGCGGGTGCCTTTCACAACTCCGCCTCCACCTTTGCAACTGCTTTATTTTTCCTGCACCCTTCCTAATAAAACTGATTTAATTTTTGAGGCTTAGCTTAAGTGTCACATCTGAAAATCCTTTCTTAGGGTTTTCAGGTAAAGTTCAGTGTGCTCCCGCTCCATTTCTCCACTGGCTTCTGCTGCAGTAATCTAGATAGCAAGCTTGTTCATGTTCTCAGAACCTAACATTAGTCACAAAAAATGATAGGAAAAATTTGTTGGCTGATAAAGTACTCATTTACTTTTAGAAATATTCTTCAATTTAAATTAATAGGACTAAATTTTTTTTTTTAAATTTTAGGGAAGGGTCTACCGAGTGTTCAGGGTCTTACTACTAGATTGGACTCGTAGTGATCTGCCTGTTTACAGCCTCCCAAAAGCTGAGATTACAGGCGCGCCACCACCACACTCAGTCTCAATTGCGGCATCAGCGCGCCCGGGGGGCGGGTCTGGCAAGGCAGGCCTGGGGATTTAAGCGCCGGCCCCTGTGCCTGCATGCAGGCACTTTATAGGACTAATATTCTAAAAACAATAACAAATCAACGATGCGATGTAGTCCAGATTGT
Organism: Octodon degus; assembly: GCF_000260255.1. Lineage (NCBI taxonomy): Eukaryota > Metazoa > Chordata > Mammalia > Rodentia > Octodontidae > Octodon > Octodon degus. The sequence continues at coordinate 2,331,067 of NW_004524810.1, forward strand.
GAATGATTTTGCAAAGCTTCTGAGAAGTAGTTCTAAGTGTAAAAATTTTCCTTATTTAATTTTGTGGCCCTTGACTGGAAAATCTACTGAATAAATGATATGTACCAGTATATTAACTATTCCTTTTCCAAAACGTATTCATGATCCCAATATAAAAAAAAAAAAACATTGCTCTTTATTTTATGGTATAGTACTTTCACTAATTAATTAAATTAATTAATCAATCTATTAATTGCTTCTGTAGCTAATTGCTGATTTTCACATTCAGCTTTCTCTGAGTCTTTGTGGAATCTCAAATACTAACATCGCAAGGGAAGCAGGTCATGTATGAATAGTATATGGCTGTGCCCCAGCTATGCAAACTGATCAATCATTTGGGTGAATGAGCCAAATATCCTGTCATTTCCCTGCTTCTGTCTGGGGGATCATCTTTTGTCTGTTAGTATCTGCACAGGTGGTTGCGCATGGAGCTTACTGAATGATTTTGTGTGCTTTGCATATAGGTTGGACAGGAAAAATATAAAATCATCGAAAAGAAGACTTTAAGATTATCTATGGTTTCATTCATCTGTTATTTTCCTGGCTCTGTTTATTATGGTCAGGGGTAGTGAGACAACCGTATGATTATCTAGAAGTCTATACTTACTAAAATGTTTTTATCTACATTATTATATTTCTTGCTAGGGAGGCATATGTGCACAGTAATAGTGAATTTTCAAGTGAAACTGATATTCAGAAATATGAAATTACCTGATACATACTTAGCGTTACTTACACGTGCAGTTGAAGCTGCAGCCTCCTTTCTGATCTCACGCAATTGTTCTATCATTCTGTTTTCTTCATGTCAAATGTATGCTGATTATCAAGCTATAGTTTTCAGCTCTGAGACGCTCTTTCCAGACTCTGACATGTGGAACTAGAGATGGGACTTCTCCATCTCTTGTTGTTGTTATCATTTGAACTTTTATTAGATTCTACCAAAGGGGGCACTTAAAGAAGACTGGATATTAGGAGAGCAAGTGAGGAGACATTACTCCTTCCTTTGTCCTGGTTGTTACTATCAGTATATGCTCAACACCACAAGTTGAGTGGAGCTCCATTTTTAAAAATGGTGCATTTTACACACACACACACACACACACACACATGTATATATATAGATAAATAGATATAGATATAGACAGATAATGCTCAACATAGGAAATTTGTACCTGTAGATTATATATCTTTCTCCTCCCAACTTTCTTCCCTTCCTTAAACTCAACTTCCCCTCCTTATTTACAAAAGCTTTGTTTCTATTTTTTTCTTCTGTTCTCTCTTTTTTTCTTCCTTCCTATCTATATTCCTTATTCTTTTTCCTGTTTGAACATTTTCTTCCCATTTCTTAATGTCTATTATACATTTTGGTCCTTATTTACACATTCAATTTCTCACACCAGAGAAACCGTGAAATAATTGAATGTGTGTGTTTGATTTATTTCCTTCAAGAGTACAGTCTCAAAGTGGATCTATGTTCTTACAAATATCT
>NW_004524810.1:2333129-2340133 GCF_000260255.1 Octodon degus
AGTTTATGATTGATTGGGTCTTTAAATTTCGAGGTCTTTATATATACTAGATATTAGCTGTTTTCCTGAGGAACAGATGGCAAACACTGTATTTCACTTCATGGGTAGTCTGTTAGCTTTTGTTAATGGTTTCTTTTGCAGAAGCTATTTATAAGATGAGATCCCAGTTGCTGAGTCTTTGTGATAGTCCTTGTGTGATCAGGGTTTTGGTCATGAAGTCGAGAGCTTTACCAATTCCTTCTTCCAACAGATTCAGTGTTCCTGTCTTACTATTTAGACCTTTGATCAATTTATGTTTTAGTTTACTGCATAATGAAAGAGATGGGTCTAGTTTTAATCTTCAACATGTGGAAAATAAAATGGTTGAATGTGTTTGGAATTGTTTCTGTACCTTCCAATCTGTTCCACTGATCCTTGAGTCTGTTTTTTCTTCTGTTTGCCAGTACCATGATGTTTTTATCAACCTTTTAGAAAGTTTGAAATCAGTAATAGTGATGTTCTCCTCTTATCTTTGCTAACCAGAACTGTTTTTGCTATTCTACATCTCAATTCATTCCAAATAAATTTATGCTTTTTAAAATTATGTGAAGTATACTAGTAATATTTTGATTGGGATTACATTGAATCTGTGTAGTAATCTTAGATGTATGGCCATTTTCCCTATGCTGACTCTACATACCCAAGAAAAAGAAGTATCTTTCCATCTTCTGATATCTAGGACATTATCAAAAAAGATAAGCCTACAAAGGAAAGTAATCTATCCTGCCAATCAAGTAACTAAACAGGTGGGGAAAGGGTAACGAACAATAGGAAAATAACATAATAAGGGTAAGTCATATAAGGATACATATCAGTTTAATTATCAATGTCAAAGACCCCAAATTTACCAATGGAAAGAAACACAATGGAAAAGTGGATCAAGAAGCAACATGATCAATATGCTGTATGCAAAAGACATATTTGACTGGAAAAATTTTTAAACTGAAAGTCAAAAGATGAAAACCAATACTACATGTAACATAAATGGGGGAAAAAGAAAAGGTAGCTATTCTGTTTGCAGTCAAAGTGGATTTGCAACCAAGACTAAGAGAGACGAAGAAGTTCACTACATCATTATAAAGGGAACAATACAGAGGAAGAGACAACAAATGTAAATATATATTCACCAAGTAATGGTGCACTCAAGTGTATAAAACAAACATTAATGGATAAATAGAAAAAAATAAAAGACCAAATGAGTGGTAATATAATTTTAATAGGGTCCTCAATACACTACTTCCACAAACAGAGACCAACTAGACAAAATCTCTACAAAGAAATATCAAAACTGAACCAAAGGTTTGAACACATGGAATTAATAAATTTCTGTGGAATGTCCCACTTGACAACATCAGAATACATAGTCTTCTCACCTGCACATGGGATGCTTTCCCAAACAGACCATATGCTAGCTCTTAAAACATGTTAAAAATGCAAGTGAATTGAAATTATTGCATGTACATTATCAAAAACAGTACAATGAAATTAGAAATCAATGATAAAACAAATCACAAAAACTTCATGCATACATAGAAATTAAATGACATTATCCTGAAAAATTGGTTATAAATGAAATTAAAGAAGAAAGTAGACAGTTCCTACAACTTAATTATAATGCCAATAAAACAGACCAGAACTCATGGGATGCGACAAATGCAGTCCTTAGATGGAAATTCATAGCAATGAATTCACATACCAGAAAAAAAGAGTGAGCTCAAGTGAATAACCCAATGTTGAACCTCAAGCTTCTAGAACAAGAACAGTAAATCAAGCCAAAAGATCACCTGAGGGAGGAAATTACAAAGATGAGAGCAAAAATTAATGCAATTGAGACCAATAACACAAAACAAAATACTAATGAATCAAAAATCAGTTCTTTGAAAGATTCAATAAATTTGACAAGCCTTTAGACAACTTTATCAAAAAAGTAATACTGAAATCCATGCAATTAAGAATGAAAAGGGTGAAATCACAACAGATTCTATAGAAATCCAGGTCATCATTACCTACTTTGAGAACTGTATTCTAACAAAGATGGAAAACATAGAAGATCAGATAGATTCATAGAAATGTGTAGATTAATCAAGCTTAATCAAGCAGATATTTAAAGCTTAATAACCCCAAATCATTCAATGAAATTGAACATGTATTTAAAAACCTACTAATAAAAGCCCAGGTCCTGATGAATTCACTGTTGAATTCTATAAGAAACTTAGAGAATAGCTATTGCTGCTACTTCTCGAATTCATTAGTGAAATTGAAATGGAAGCCAACATCCCAAATTCATTCTTGGAACCAAGCGTTATCCTAATACCCAAAGCAGAGAAGGGTCCAACCAATAAACAGAGCTAGCAGTCAATCTCCCAAATGAACATGAATGCAAAAGTTCTCAATCAGATACTGGCAAACCGAATGATGCAAAATATCAAGACACTATGACCAAATAGGATTCATTCCAGGGATTCAGGGATGGTTCAACCTATAGAAATCAATAAATGTAATATACCATACCAAGAGAACCAAAGATCAAACCATATCATCATCTCTAGTTGCAGAAAAAGCATTTGACAAAGTCCAGCACTCCTTTATGATTAAAAGCCCATAAAAACTAGAATACATGGTCTTTATCTCAATCTAATAAAAGCCATCTATAACAAACCAAAAGCCAAAATTGTGATAAATACACAAAAATTGAAAGCTTTTGCTCTAAAATCAGGAATAAGACAAGGATATCCATTATCACCACTCCTATTCAATATGATTCTGGAAACATTAGCCAGAGTCATTAGACAAGAGAAAAAAGTAGGAATAGGAAAGGAAGAAGTAAAATTATTATTATTTGCAGATGATATGATACTCTGCATGGATGACCCCAAAAACTCCACAAAAAGACTTCTAGATTTCATAATCAAATTCAGTTGTGCAGCTGGATACCAAGATACTCAAAAATTCAAAGCATTCTTGCACACATTCAACAAACTCATTGAGAGAGAAATTGGGGCAGCGGCACCTTTCACAATAGTACTAAAAAAAAGTGAAATACCTAGAAATCAACCTAGTGAAGGATGTGAATGGTATTTGCATTGAAATCCACTGTACTCTGAAAAGAGTAGAAGCTTCTTACAGTCTTCCCTAAATTATCCTCATAGTGACTAGCACTGGCAGGGTTCCACGATTCCTTAGAGGTCAGGGTCCCAGTTGCTTCCATGAGCTTCTAGGTTTAAGTATCAACATACTTTTCTTTATTTTCCTGCTTTCCACTATTATTATCTCTGTGTTGCTGTAGTGTGGCCTTCATGCTTTTTCTACCTTTCAATTCCTGTGAAATCAGTTTCCACACTGTATATGCTGATGAAACACTCAGTTTTGTTTTAGTTTTAATTGAAAGACCCTAACTGGTACCATGAGTGGCTCAAGGAAGTATTCTTTGGGGGTTTTGTGTTATACATTGCTGTGCTCTGTGTAGTTGCTTAGTTCACAGATAGCAACATACAGAATTTGCTGAGTTGAAAATTCTACACATTAACTGCTATTTTCATGAAAATTCTTAGTATGGTCACCTCAGCCATCAAAGGAAAAGGCATATAAATGCATAGATAGATATAGATATATAGATATAGCTATAGATAGATATAGACATACGCAGGATAATTTTGATAATCATACTGTCAATTTCTGCTGGTTTTTTGAAAGGAGCAGTTAATCATTAAAAATTTTTTTTCTGGTTGATTTAAATTCCTTTTTGGTTTCTCATAGCTTTTAAAAAAGTAACAATTTTACACCTTTGTATCTGATAACCTAAATAACTAATAACTAACTTGAAGAAAACATCATGCAATACAACAACCATTGTTTAATTTTTGTTACTATGTTTAGTGAAATTTTGTATCATTTCTAATGCCATTTTTAATTACTATTTTGTATTCTTTAAAAAAATAAAAATAAAAATATAACTAGCCTAAACATTATACAACATATCCGTGTATCAAAAAGTCACATTATGCTCCATATATATGGAAAATTTTACTTTTCATATGCCAATTAAAATAAACTTAGATTTAAAAATGAAAAGGGTGAATTGTTTCAAGTCTTTGCTAGAGTACAGGTCAGGGTGTGCGTGTGTGTGTGTGTGTGTGTGTGTGTGTGTGTGTGTGTGTGCTGGGAATCAAACTCAGAACCTCGTACTTGCCAGGCAGGCACTTGTATCACTGAACTGTTTCACTGCATCTTGACCGCAGCGCTTGTAGTGGTCTTAAAAGATTCATTTGCTTGTTTGCTTGTTTGATTTTTCAGGATCAGCTTACAAAGCAGACACAAAATTAGGTTTTGGTAATTACTTTATCTTAGATACTTGCTATGCATAAAGTCTGATGCAAGGTGAGGGGTTATAGTTTGTGATGATTGCGAGTGTTTTCTGATTTATAGTCAAGGTTCTAAGGGCATTAAAGCAAGGGGGCAACCTCTAACAAAAATATTTGAAATTATATAGCTACCAACGCTGGCCAAATAGTTCAGCAGATTAAAGCGCCTGCAAGCAGGTACAGGGTCCTGGGGTTCGATCCTCAGGGCTGCCGTGCAGGCCCCATCCCTGGGGCACACTGAGATGGCGATGCAGACTGAGTGTGGTGGCACGCACCTGTAATCCCAGCTCTTGGGAGGCTCTAAATAGGTGGATCACCAGGAGTCTGATCAAGTAGCGAGACCCTGAACACCCTGTAGATCCGTCCCTAAATTACAAAAAACATAAAATAAATGAAATTATGTAGTTACGTTGGAAGAAAACTGTGACTTAGTATTTCAAATTGGATTGCTAGAAATTATTTTAAAAGCTGGTCAGTTAAGGCAGGGTTTTGTGGCACATGACTGTAATCCCAGGACTTCAGAGGCTGAGGCAAGAGGCTGGCTCTTAGTTGAGATCATCCAAGGATACATAGTGAGTTCAAGGTCAGTCTGAACTATATAGTGAGGCTAGGCTGAACTATTATCAATTAAACAACCCCCTCTCAAATTGAAAAAGTTGAGTAGTTAACAGAAACATTAACCAATAATAGTTTATCTTCAGAGAGGTTTACATACCAGAAATTCTGTGGCATGATGTTGGAAAGTGAATCAGAACATGTATGGAAGTACTTAGGTTACAGTAGATTTAGCCTATGTGACCTAATACAATAATCATATTATTATAATCACACCATGTGCTACATATCAAGCGAGAACACAAAATATGGTCCTTAATTTAAGCTTTGAGAAATGCATTGGTAAGTAGAACACTCCAGAAATAATTATTTTCAGTGCGCCTTCGGTGATGTTGGAAGGTAGGCTCTCTAAATGCCACATGGATATTGGCATCTTACAGGGGATGTTCCAAGTGGAAGTGTTGAACACTTACAGTTAGAGCAATACAATAGTACAAAGCTGCAGTGACAAATTAGTGTTTTTATTACATGTGTGACTTTCTGGCTTTAGTTACCTATTATGACATTTGCAGGAATAAAATACATAGACAACTGACTAAAATATTACACAATCATCCAAGAGGACAAAGTTCTTGGTGAGAGGACCAAGAGCCTGATTTGAACGGCCACTTGAAGACTGGTTTTGGTCTGCAGATGTGGTAGCCTAGTCCTTAAAAAGGTGAGACCTGATAATATACAACCATAATCATTTGCTTAAGTATCCTTTGAGCTTCCTTCAAAAGGACCAGTAGCCAACACTAGTGAGGATGGCCATACACTTTGGATTAGGAAATTGCAAGAATATTTAGGGATTACTAAACATTGTCTCTAAGATTGCATTAAGTTAGAGGGGCCCAAAAATTCTCTTGCGATTTTTCTGGAGAATACAGGGCTGTGGTGATCAAGGATGATGTGGATTAAGCATTACAGTGCATACAATTTTAGGGTGAACTTACATATTTATGCAAGCGGCAACTCTGCCTGTTGTGTCACTCTTGAGGTGACAAGTGGAGTTTTGGACAGAGTTCATTCCCCACCCAGGGGTTATGGACCCACAATGTGATTATCACCTTGGCTTCTGCATGTATAATTAAATTATACAGCAGCTGTCTGGATCCACAGCTTGACCTCTAGCCCATTAGTCGAGAGGCATTCTGGCAAGACATGTGTAAAGTACTGCCACTTTCCCTCTCTGCTGGGCTCATGAACCCAAAGTAACACTGCAACTGCAGAGAAACTGTAGATTAATGCCACCATTGAAAACTTAAACTATGCAGGGGTAGTCATTTCCGTTATGTCCTCCTGTAATTCACTTGCTTAGATTTTGAAGAAGATGGATGTATCTTACAGAATTACAGTGGATTATCTTAAATCAGGCATTGATTCCAATTGCAGCTGTGGTTGCAGATGTGGTTTTTCTGCTGAGGAAAATCAACACTGCTTCTCAGACCTGATACACAGTAATTGGTCTAGAAAATGATTTTGTCTTTGTAACAATATACAGAGATCACTGACAGCAGTATCTTTTTCTCTAACAGGATTGGTGCATCTTGGTGTATTTTCCTTAGGACTATGTCAATATGCCTTCTCTCTGCCTTACTGTAGTTCTTAAAAATTATGGTGACACAAGTCTTCATTAGCTTGTTTGGATTTTGGAGACACAATAAGTATATCTGAGTTTTCTACTGTACTGGACCTACTAAAAAACTCAGAAAGATTCTCATTTCAAGAAAGGACTATGGTGAGATTTTTGGACTTATGTGTAAACATAAGAAGTATACAATTCTTTATGCCTATTTTAAAAATATATTCTAATTTTTAAATGTTTTTCATCATATTCTGTAGGGACTTAAAGTTCAACATATCAATACATGATGAAAAATACCTGTTCCATATTTTTCCTAAGATGTTTGACATGCAGACAGATAGTGAGGTTAAGCTTAACAGCCTAAGTTGTATGGTAATAACAATAAGCTTGTCTTCTGGATGGTTAACAACCTAAGTTTGCAG
>NW_004524810.1:2340653-2359888 GCF_000260255.1 Octodon degus
TTACACACCTATAATATTCAAATAACGGAACTTAACAAAAAAAGGGGGGATACAAATGAACATCCATTTTGTATCTGCGTACTCAAAGTGGTTAGGATAGATATATAGTTGCATTCTCTTAATGAGTAGAGGGATTTGTTCTAATGGTGTTTGTAAACAGGATATCATGTCTGCCTCATACAGCAATTAACCACTAGGAAAAATGTATGCAATGTGTTAATTATTGAAACTGTCTTACCAATTTGATTTGAAACTGTCTCATTGCTATTTGTTTATCAATAAAATTATGGGGGGGAAAAAGAAAGAACTAGTCTTGCTCCAGTGAAAACTAGTCTTCTACTTGAGTTCAAGAGCCCAAGAGACCAGTAATATTTGAGGTACTTGGAAATAGGCTTACAGAAATCCTGACGAACCCTAGAGAAAAAAAAATCACAACTATAATTCCCAGGGCTTGAGGAAATCTATGCTACCTTCTTCGATTAATAGATCTCTTTTTGAAAATCAGTTCTTAGAAGGGCATCGAGCCTTGGTAGAATTGGAATAGCTCACAGTGGGCCATCCACTGGCTAGGCAGCTCTTACCACCATCACAAACTGTTTGGTTGGATACTTGCAGCAGAATTTATCATTCATAGAAGAAATGTCTGAGATCAGACTTAAGATGCAGGATACAGTAGCTCTCTCAGACTTAAACTTCTTCTTATATAACTATGAAAGAGCAAAGCAGAATGCTCAAGGTGACAAGATGAACCACGCTCTGATTGTCAGTTTGCTTCTTTCCTGTTTAATCAATGAGCCCACAGAGAGAGTGCCTATGGCAGGCAAGATGTAGCTTACTCCTGTGCTCAACAGACAGATTTCTTACTAGGAACTATGCAATTATTTCCAGTCCTGAGAAACTAACCTCATTGCTTCAGTGCTGAAAGATGTGCATGCTGGAGGAAGAGAAGCCAATCTTGGGGCAGGCTGACTCCATTAGACACCATTTGATTATATAAAAATAAATTAAATATTTTAAGAACTATTGACTGTCTTACATTGATTCTTCTTATCCGAGCTAGAAACTGATAGGGATCCTTGATTTCCACAGCTCTCTCCTGGTAAGTAGCTCTTCCCTCTCTCTGCACCTCATTGTCTTACAGGAAAGTTATTTGACATTCTTTGGCATATATACTTCTAGATTTTGGCAGACACCTTCTCTATTTTATGTAGAGAAGATATAATTCAATTTTCAAGGCTCATCTTAGATACAGACTTCTTTACTTTTTTATCTCTTAAATGTAGGCGTAAAATCTTTTTTTAAAGAGAAACAAAAACAAATAAGGACAGACAAAAACAAAGCAATGTAAAATAAAAAATGACATTTCAAAACAGTAATAGAAAATTAACAATGGTTGTTATGCAACACCTTTGTGCTATCAAATTTGTTGCTCAGATTATCAGATACAGACATACAAGACTAATCAGACAATGAAACATTAACTTCCTTTCAACAGCATGAGAAATAATATACATTAAAAAAGTAAGGTGAAAGGTATTCAACAGTGATTGTTACATTGCACATTGCTATCTTCAGTGTTGTTGCTCACATTACAGATGTTAGCATGTAAACTTGTCAAAGTAAAAATTTCAAACCTGAACGGCTACCTTCCAAAAACTGATAGAAATTAGTAGTATAATCATCTTAGCTTTCCTGTGTATGTACGTACACTATATTTTTCCCTATTTTTTTCTCCTTTCCCTCATCTCAGTTGTTTATTTCTTAGGTTCAGTTTCTTTCCATTTTACTATATTATTGTGCCTTTCAGATTTTATTTAATCTTTTAGGTTCTTACACTAGGGAGACAATCTGATGTTTACACAAGTGCGTCTGGTTTATTTCACTTATGAGTGTAGCCTCTAGCTGCATCCAATTACATACGAAGTCCTCAAGTTTATCTTTATTTATGGCTGAGTAATACTCCATTGCATAAAAATGCCACATGTTTTTTAACCATTCCTCAGGTAATGGGCATGTGGGTTGTATCCAAGATTTGGCTATGACACATTTTGCTGCTATAAACATGAGTACACATTATTTGCAGGTGATATGATACTCTACATGGGAGACTCAAAACCTTTACCAAAAAACTCCTAGAATTAGGGTCAGGGAGGTATCTCAGAAGTCTAAGTGTCTGCCTGGAAAGTGCAAGGACCTGGTTCAATCACCAGTACTGCATGCTGTGCAGGCTACAGAACACAAAGAGTGCCTCACTGGCCACTGAATCTGCGTGTGATGGCTCATGACTGTAATCCCAGCACTAGGGAGGCTGATACAGGAGGATCACTATGGGTATAAGCTGCATAGGAGGACCCTGTAGCAAATAAATAAATAAATAAATAAATAAATATCCCCTAGAATTAATAAGCAAAATCAGTAGCATAGCAGGATATAAAATCAGCATCCCCAAATCAATAACAATCCTCTACACAAACAATAAACTTACTGAGACAGAAATTCGAGAAACAGCACCCTCCATAATAGCATCCAGAAAATGAAATACTTAGGAATTGAGTCAACAAAGAAAGTAAAAGTTCTTTACAAGGAATATTGCAATACTCTGAAAAAAGTGATTGAAGATTTCAGAAAGTGGAAATATAGTCCTTGTTTCTGGATAATAAGAATCAATATTGTGAAAATGGCCATACTCTTAAAATTGTTATACAGATTTAATGCAATCCCTATCAACAAACTATCAGCATACCTCACAGATCTAGAGAAAATATTCTTAAAATTCATTTAGAACCAGAAAAGAACTAGAATAGCAAATACAATCCTGGCCAACAATGGCAGGGCAGGAAACATTACAATCTTTGACTTGAAATTATACTACAAAGCTACTGTTATAAAATCAGCATGGTCTTGGCAAAAAAAAAAATCAGACCCAAGGATCAATGGAATAGATTAGAAGATGCAGATACAACTACAAACACACTCAGCCATATTATCTTTGACAAAGGGCCAAACATGTTCACTGGAAGAAATACAGCCTCTTTAATAAATGGTGCTGGTAAAACTGGCTTTCTACATGCCAAAAACTAAAACTAGACCCAGCTATATCACCATGCACTAAACTAAAGATCTTTAATATCTAACAAGAGTTGATACATATTTGTGGTACAAAATTTCTGAAGCTATCTTGTTAACACATAAATACATGTCTGCCACTGCCCCTGTGTGTTGGATTGACAATTGGTGGTCATCTTGTAACATCCATCTCTGGAGGGTAAGATGGTACACAGCTCATTCTCTTGGGGAAGCTTGTCATGTTGGCTTTCCTGAAGAGAACTTAGCTTTTTGCATCACTGGAGATTCTTGGAAACTCATTGTTACTGAGGATGGCTGTAGTACTTTTCAGGGGAGATCTGGTTCTTACTTTGAGAATAACTTCATGGATCCAGTGCAGATACCTAAGCCTGTTAGCACAGATCCTTCATCTCTCTGGCACAGACTTTCTAGCTTCCATCATTGACCTTAGGTCCTTCCCAGTGCAGAGTCTTGAAACATGCATGAGACATTGTTATGCACTTGAGGTCTTCAGCTGGACTCATGCAGGACACAGCTGTGGGATACAGGCCCTCAGCTGGATTCTTTTGGGTCTTTAGTATGTGGACAAATTTCCTGCACTCTCTTGTATATGGCTCTTTGTGTGGCTATTACAACATAATCATATAATTACATGTCCTGCATTGTGTTGTTCACCTTGCAAACGCCCAACTACAACATCCTGCTAAGCTGTGCTTCCGTGAGACATTGGTAGCTACTTGCCCCTGCAGTCTGCCCTCTTGATGCAAGTCAAAGCAACAGCTGTTACATCATTGGTTCTCAGTCTATAGTCAGTGAGTGAATGGACTATGCCCCATTTTTCCTATTTTTCCCATTATATTAAACATTTATGATACTAGAGGGTGTAAGTCAATTTGAATAATGATAGCAAAGCAGTATGATATACGAAGTACAAGTGTTCGGCTAGTAGTCAATGGCTTCACTGTGAGACCTTGACAAAGTCACTTAATATCCCTACGCTTTGACTTTGATTCTTTATTTTTAAAGGGAGGCCTTTTTAGCTTTGTAGTTGTACTGCTTCATAACTTACTTCATAAAAAGAAATAAATTATCCTCTAGAAACAATTAACTTTTAAAATTTCCCTTTCTTATTCATTTTTACATACTTTAGAATAATTGCTTATATAGTACAGATGAAAGCTTTCCTCTTTTCTTTTAAAAGTGGTCAATACTTGAAACTTTTCTAGAATGGAAAACATAAATCTTTAAATAATTTAATATGCACTCATACATATGAATATGCAAATTTTAAATTAGATTAATTTGAAAATGAAAATCTTTATAACATGCTGTTATGAAGAACTTGCCCTATATTTTGAATCACTAAAGTGATAAAGAACAAAATTATACTTATAAAGTATTTTCAGCTATTTTCTTTAGTTGGATTAAGAACATATAAAAAACTGGACGTGGGTTAATTAATCCACTGAACTGACATAAAGATACATATATTTTTTCCCCTTTGCTTATTTAGGTGCTTTAAACATTGCCTTTGGGGCAAAGAGGCATTAAGAGAAGTGTGTGGTTGTGATACATGGTTTTTTTTTTCTCCTATGACATACAATTACTTTTACAGACTTGTGTTTGCATGTGTCACAACAAATTGATGATATGCCAATAACAATCCACGAAGAGTTCTGTGAGAACAGTATGAAAGCTGTCACTGGTGTTCGTTGGTGGGCGTGTGCTTCCTGTTCTCCTCACATTACTCCACACGTTACTCATGGACCAGCAGCACTGACAGTCTGCAGACCCAGGACTGCAGCCAGGACGGTTGGTGAGCGAGTCAGAACCTACCTTTGGTCCTGCAGGCTCCCCTTGCACATTCACTGTGAGAAGAAGGGGTGCCATCACCCAATTGTACCATCCTGTGAGATTCTTCATAAAATAATACAAGCAACGAAGACATTATCTGGGCCTCTAAAAGCAAGAGGTTCATGTTCTAGATTTTAACTCTTGAATACTATAATTTTTTAAAAAAAATTAAATACTGTTTCTTTCTTTGAATTGGTTATATCTTGAGGTCCATACTACCACTTTTAGGTACCGTCTGGTGGGCCTTTATTAAAAAGCCTCTTTTATCTTTTTTTTTTGTTGTTCATTTATGCCTTCCATTTGTTCCTTTACACTCATAGTTTTGATTTTTAAAATTGTCCTATGGTGGGTGGTCTCAAATTCTTTGTGGGATGAAGAGAATGATAAAGAAATCAAGCCAAGATAACAGTCTAAATATTTCTGAGTTGTTATGCGATACAGCTTGAGCATTACAAACCTAGACTCCTGTAGTATCATAAATAATGTTCAATGAAAAGCTGGGACAGTCTGGGGATTTCTTTTATCAGTGAAGTATTAATTATACTCAGCATACTATACTGTACTTACTGAGCCAGAAACACAGACTAATGTGTTTTATAAAGATTTTAAACAAGAGCAGAAAACCCAGAAGATTTCTGACTAAATTAGAACATGCACTTCAATTAAAGCATCCCATTTTATGAGAACACTGTGGAGCGTCAGTGTTTTAAGTTTTTTTTTAATAGTCAACTTGTTTTTCTAGTCATTTTTAAACTGAGGTAGTACTATTTTCTAAGAAGCCATTTACATGCAACATGTACTGATGAAACAAGTAGCAGGTAAGTTCTGAGATGATGTCAGGCTATATATCTCTCTCAGCAGGCAGCCAAATAGTTGAACTTACTGCCTCAGGAGGTCATTGAACCAACCATGGTGGCTGAATAATTTTATGACCAGTAATAAGAGTCACAAGTTATACATGCTAAGAGAGGGGTAATCAAATCTTATGCTTCAGGGCATAAATTAATCACTGCAAGGGTCAGGAAAGAATCTCCTTTGCCCTATGAACAGAATTGAATAATTAGGCAATGGCCATATTGATATTTTCAGAGGCTTCTTAGCATCAACATTAATTTTAGGAAAAATTCGGAGATGGGAGCAGTGTTTGCATTCTTGATTGGAGAAGGAGGCGCTGCAAGTTGAGTCATCTATTCTGGCAGACAGACACATTGGACAGCTTCCTGATAGCACACTGTTCAACCTGATTTTCATTAAAAGATCAAAGTACCTGCTGTTAAAATGGCTCCAGGCAGCTTGGACAAATGGGCCTCCTTGCTGTCTGGAAAGCTAGAGATGGATTTTTATCTTATAATCCAGTGCCATGTAAGAAGCAGTGGGGGAGGGGCTTACTACGGCGTGAGGTTCATTCTCTGTCTTCTGAAGTTTGCATTTGATATTTCGAAGAAGCACACTGTTTTGTAGGATTTGGGAATTAAACCTTGAACTCTTTTTTTTTTTCTCAAGAAAACAACTCAGGGGCAAACCTGTTAATCAAGTGGCATTGAGGGCCTTGTGCAATCAACCCATACTCATAAATCTTTTCAGGTTTGACTATGTGGTTATTGAACAAAGCATGTCAAGTGTGGTTTTGTGATAACTCAAGGATATTGTGTTCATGGAAAGTGGATTTCATTTCCTTCCTACCTTTCCTACATCTCCATCTTCAGCAGTTTTAAATTTAGATAAAGCAAAATAACATTCAGTCATTTCCCAGGAGTGTGCCTAGTTAAAGAAAAACTAAAGAATGGATCATTTGCAGATAATGACTGCCTACAAGTGCTTTAGTTGCCCAATAGTTATAAAGTAAACACTTCACTGATGTACTTCTTCATTGGCTCTTGGGGTCTCCTAGATGTTGGCATATTTAGCACCCTTTTCCTTTTCTTCCTTTCACTTTGTAGTCAGTCCAGTAGTAATGCTTGTCTAGTCTAGTAGTGGGTTAGACAAGCTTACTTGTGAAATAGTGTGATTTTTCTTGAAAAAGTGTCCATATCCTGCTTCTGGGTCAGTCACTGATGCAAGCATGGAAGGTGAATCAGTTTTTTTCCCTCAAAAAGTTCATGATCTGGCTAGGAAATTAGGACATCCTGTAAATACAATTAACTCCGAGGCTGTGAGATACTACATCCAACAATACGGTGTCAGCATGATGCTGCAGTGTGGGTGGTGGAAGTAGGATTGCAGCAAGTCCTAAAGAGCATGGATGGGTAGGGCTGCAGGAAGACAGAAATCATGTGGGCACAGACGTGTATGTGTGTGGTGTGTGTGTGGTGAGCCTGCACACTGTGAGGGTTAGAGATTGTTACGGAGTGAACATGGGATGGAATTCAAGCAGAACTTGAGAGTGGACTGAGAAGAACAAAGGGTGTGTTTTAATGAGGAGCAGCATTGGAGAGGAACCTTATATTTGAGGAACTTGACTGCTAGGCTAGCTTATATTGCACAGAGATTTTCAAAGAGTTGTTGAAAGATACTCTTGTTTGGAAGAATGCTTTGGCCACAGTGTGGAAGGTAGAGCGCAGCAGATGAGGGCTGAGGTCTGGAATTTTGGCTTAAATATCATCCTGTTAGACAAAATTATGCTTACATAATTTGCTATTCATTTAAGTTTTACAATCCTAAATTCTCCTCCAGCTTATCTTTTCTGTTAACTCTGAAAGCTCAAGTTTGGTTCTGTGAGAATAGAGATGGAGCTTGATTTCTTGGGTATGTGCTCATGTGATCGCCTGACTGAATCCCCACATCTTTATGTTAAGAATAATAATGAATGGGATTAAGTATGTGTCCTCACATCAATGTTGAATTTAGCATGTTAAATTTCAGGACCTTTCCTTCTTCCTTTCCTTTCTAAAAATATAATCTAAAATTTTTACAAAAAGGTGTTCTTGAATAATAAATCTTTGTATTAGCATCTATCACAACTCCACCTGATTTCATTCTACTGCATTTTCTTGGCATTCTAAGATAGCAAAGTAAATCAACCTCTTTGACAAATGAGCAAGCAGTTCAAACTCCTTAAAAGAATCAGTGAATATTGGTAGTGTGCACTGAATGAAGAATTATTTTCTTATAAAAATGTGTCTTGGGAAGATATAAAGAATTAGATGAACACTCTTCTAATTCTAATTGGTAAGACTGCAATAGAATAAAGGAAAGAAGAAAAGCCTAAATAAAGCATTAAAGGATAATCTAAAAACCCTAAAATAATAACAGCTTCAAATTGAATGATGACTGTACCAGGTATTGTACAAACACTATCTCATATATTTTTGTGTCAGCCCATGAGTGACATTACTGGTGTCCTTACTTTTGTAAATGAGGAATTAGACTTAGGGAAATTAGTCATTTTATGGTCACATGACTAGGACAAAGCAGATCCAACGATGGAACTCATGGCTCTAACTTTTAAGTCAGGTTCTTTCTTCAGGCTGCTAAAATCAGTTGTGAAAGGGCAGAGAGGTCGAAGGTTTGACTCAAAAGAGAAGTGGTTTTGGAATGCTGCATACAGTTATGATAGAATTGTGAAGATAGAAATGCAGTCTTAATCAGAGTCTTCAGAAGAGCACTGCAGATGTGGGAAGCGATAGACACGATCATGGGAAAATCAGTAGGTGTGGGGCAAGAAATGGGAATAAGAGTCAGAGGGATGGCGTCAGGAAACAACCATCTCTTCAGCCCTTGGACTTGCATCCTGGCAAGAAAACTTAATGTTTTGAGGAAGTGTAACTTATCTGTTCATATTGGGGGAATGATACTCGGTGGACATGGAGTGCTGTGTGGTTTTCATATGGCAAAGGCCCTGGAGCAAAGGCAGAGCTGGCATCATTGGAGTTAAAAATGGTAAAACTCACATTATTAAAACTTTCTTTATAACAATAAAGCAATGTGACCATCAGGCAAACTTTACAGCTAGAAGTTTCAAGTCATCCTCTTTCCACATGTTATACCCCAAAAGTTCAGAAAAGTCCTGTATAAATTCCTCTCTCCCTCAGTGTAGCTTTATTCACAATTGTTTTCTACAAAATTTTTAGGGTAAGTGGTGGTGGCACACCTCTGTAATCGCAGCCCTCTGAACTCTGCAGCAGGATAATTGCCGTGGCTTCAAGCCTAGCCTGTGCTACATGAGTTCAAGGCCAGTCTGAATATAGCCAAACCCTGCACCAGCCCCTGCACTAAAAGTGGTTGGGGAGTGAGTTTAGTTAACAAATCCTCGCAAACTGTACACTTCAAGGCAGTAAAAAGCACCAACTTTATTTCATAATTTTTCATTCAGGTCAGTTTGGCAAAAATATTTTCTTAGAAAATTTGTAATTGAATTTATAACTAAATGTGATTGATTTTGGTCAATTGATTGTAATAAGCTAATGCATGAAAAGGCTTCTACTTGTATGTTATAGAAGAATAAGTATAAAAGATCATTGAAATTTTCAATGTGTAAATTGGGGAAAAATTATAGTAGACTCTCCTTCAGACAAAGGATTCCTATCGAGAACATATAAGGAATTAAAGGGGCTGGCGAGATGGCTCAGTGGTCTAAAGCACCTACTTAGAACAAGTTTAGCCAAAACAAAGGGACCGCGGTTCAATCCCCCAGCACCAC
This sequence comes from Octodon degus, assembly GCF_000260255.1. Classification (NCBI taxonomy): domain Eukaryota; kingdom Metazoa; phylum Chordata; class Mammalia; order Rodentia; family Octodontidae; genus Octodon; species Octodon degus. The sequence continues at coordinate 2,350,213 of NW_004524810.1, forward strand.
ATGCCAGCCAGGGCCGCCCCCTGGTGGGCTGAGCTGGCCACACACACACACACACACACACACACACACACACACACACACACATAAATAAAAAAAAATAAGGAATTAAAAAAAGTCAAACCTCCAAAATTAAAAGACCCAATGCAAAAATGGGCATCTGATGAATATACACTTCACAAATGAAGAGATACAAATAGCAAATAAATACATGAAAAAATGTCAGCATCATTGATCATTCAAGAGATGCAAATTAAAACAACACTGAGATACTATATTATCCCACAAAGAATGGTTATCATCAAGAAGTCAGCCACTAACTAATGCTGGAGGGGCTGTGGGAGTAAAGGAACCCTTTTCCACTGTTGGTGGAGTGCAGGCTGGTACAACCGTTATGGAAATCTCTATGGCGATTCTTGAAAAAAAAACAAGGATTGGAGGTCCCATTTAACCCAGCTATGCCCTTCCTAGGTATTTTCCAAAAGAACTGAAAGCATTATACCACAGTGATATATGCAAACCCATGTTTATAGCAGCACAATTTGTCATAGCTTAATCTTGGAAACAGCCCACATGCCCATCAACTGAGGAATAGATAAAAAAAGATATGCTATTTTTACACAATGGAGTGTTATTCAGCTATAAAAAAAGATAAATTTGAGGCTTTGTAGATAAATGGATGCAGCCAGAGACTATATTGGTAAGTGAAATAAATCAGATCCACATGTGCAAACGTCGCATTATCTCACTAGGGTGACAAGTTCAAAAGTAATTAAAACCTAAAAGGTACAACAGAAACCTACTGTAAGAAAGGGAAAGAATGTGTCCAACGAGAAGGAAAAAATTGGATAAGGAAAAAGACAAATGAAAGAAGGGAAGAAGATATATTTAAGTATATATGTAGAATGGTTTGGATAATTGCATTGTCAATTTCTGCAGTTCTTTTGAAAGGAAGATTTAATCCTTTTTTATTTTTACTGTTTTTTTCCCTCTTCTTTCCTATATCTTACAACTTTTTTGTTATTGTTTTGTTTCATTTTCTTTACATGAATCTTGCCTGTTTATATCTGGTAAAGTGAACAACTAATTCGGAGAGAGCATCATGTAATATAGCAACCATTGTTCAATTCATATTACTTTATTTAGTGAAATTTTGTATCATTTCTAGTACTGTTTTGTTTTTTCTATCCCTACTTTGTATTCTTTAAACAATTTAAAAAATGAAATTGAGGGCCTTCCAAATAGCTCAGTGGATTAAAGCGCCTGCAAGCAGACCCAGGGGCCAGGGGTTCAATCCCTGGGCCTGCTGTTCTGGGCCCACCCCTGGGGCGCACTGAGATGGAAACTGAGACTGGGTGTGGTGGCGCACGCCTGTAATCCCAGCTCTTGGGAGGCTGTAAACAGGTGGAACCCTACCAGTCCTATCTAGTAGTGAGACCCTGAACACCCTGTAGACCCATCCCTAAAAATAAAAAATAAAACAAAAAAGATTTAAAAAAGAAATTTAACAAGAAAAAAATGCTGACTAGGATGTATTGGAAAAGTGAGTACTGTGTATTGTTCATGGTATATAAATTAGTATAACTTCTATGGAAATCGATACAGAGATTTCTCAAAAAATAAAAAAGTACAAGTTCCATTCAACACTGCTATTTCCCTCCTGGTTATCTTCCTGAAAAGATTAAAGCTACGTCTTAGAAATAGCCTTTATGTCTATAGACATTTGAAAGGATTAAAAAACATAGAATCTTTAGAAAATGGAGTACTGGTTTGCCATAAAGAAGGATAAACAACTCATTTATAGGATAGCAGGTGTTTCTTGGGGCCATTAGTATTAACTAAAGTAAATCAGACATGCAGTCATACATATCAGATGATCTCTCTTATCTGAGAAATCTAAAGGAGAAATAATTTAAGAACAAAACAAAGAGGGACTGGAGAGATAGCTCAGTAGAATAGGTGCTTGCCTGTGAAGCACAGGGGCCTGAGTTCAATCTCCAGTACTGAAAAAAAAAAAAAAAAAGAAAAAAAAGAAAAGAAAAGAAAAGAAAGAAAAGAAAAAAGAACAAAACAAAGGGCAGATAGTGACAACAGGGAGGTGGAACTTCCATACCTAGAAAGGGTTTCTAGAGAAAGACAGAGGGGAGAGGAAATCAAAAGGATGAAGAGGTGTCGGGCACCCAGGCCAGCTCTCTACAGTATCACCTACTTCACATATGCACAAAAATAAAAGAAAAGAGAAAAAGTGCTGTGCTTACCATGGCTTCTCAGCTGCTCTGGACTTCTTGGCTGTTGAAATTGGTGGGTGTTACTGAGACATGTCTGGTGTTGGCTGGTGAGTGATAAAGAGCAAGGGAAGAGAAGGTGTTCGGCTAGTGTGGCCCAGCATGAAAACATTTCAGTACTTAGAGCACAGCTGTTAAAGAGCCACTGCCCTGCACCTTCCAGGTGGCTGCTCCCTACTTCTGCCCCCCACTTCTGCTGGGCACTTTAACTTCTGACCCTCCCAGGACCGTTGCTTCACCTGTCAGGGTCCATGATCCTAAGGGTTGGCTGTCACAGTGGGAAGGTTCCCCAATACCACCCTAGAGTCCCAATGTCCACCTTTGTGTCACACAGCTGTTAATAATTTGGAATTGCACAAAAGAATCAATATGAAAGTCATTGGTGATTGGAAGTGTATTCATTTCTTCTCTTACACAAGCAACCCTGTTCCTGTGAAGGCTTTCCCCCACCTTTCTTCCTTGCATAGGTTGCAGAGAAGCAGGAACACACGTCTTCAGCAATGACGCAACCTTTCCCCTGCAGGAGCTGTGTCCTTGTTGTACTGCATGCTTGCCTTACGCACAGTGGTACTACACAGAGGTGGATACTGAGTGGTTACTAGATTCCTTTGGACTTTAAGAAAGTAGTATTTATTATTATGTATCTTCTCACTGCATAAGAGTTATGGGATCGATGAAAATAAATCCTAAAATGGACTGACAGAGTTTCAGTGAGCCAAAGTTCAAAATTTTCATAGGATTCCACTGAATTTGTGTGTGTTGTATTTTAGTTTACTTTATTTTATTTATGTATTTGTTACAGGTCTCACATGCATCTCAGACTCATAGTGATCCTCCTATTTTCAGGCTTCCCAGTGTGGGGAAGTAGGTTTGTGACACCACACCCAGTCCAGGTGACCTGCTCAGCGCGCCTGGGGGTGGGGCCGGCACGGTGTACGGTGCGGGGGATTGAACTATGGTCACTGAGTTTGCCTAAGCAGGCACTTAGTCAGCTGAGCCACCTTCCCGGACAGTGTGTGTGTGTGTGTGTGTGTGTGTGTGTGTGTGTGTCCTAATACCTTATCGGGAGTCTGATAAGGAGCCTGAAGCTCTATTGTTGAATTAGCTTGAACCTGGAATCTTTAGTTAAGGTGCCATCTACGTGTCCCTTCTGATTTGCGCATTTTGAGTTAATCAACGTATCCCTACTTCCTGGGCCTGAAGAAGTCTGTTGGAGTAGCAGCTATGCTTAAGCTCCTCTGTTAGTCATGTTGGCCCTTGCCTAGCTTATAAAATATGTGAGAAACTTATTTTACTACCACATGTGAATGTGATTTAATAAGATAAATCCCTTATTTTGAGAACATTCATCACTGGCTTGGAGAGAAATGGGTTCTACATTTTTCTAAGAAATATTAAAGCAGAAAATAAAAAATTAGAATATATAGAGAGAGACATATGGATATGTAGATAAGTTTTTAAGGAAAAAGCTATATATGGAGAGAATATGCCCAAATAGGTTTACATAAACAGGGTTACGTATACACACAGATGCACACATATACTCGTTAGTTTTGGCTTGGTAGGCCAGGGTTTAAACAGTCATAACTATGAATATATAATAATATACTAATGTATTCCTGGTGCAATGTTTCTTTGAATGCTTATGATGTTCCTTATGATGTGGAGATGCTTTTTCTTTGCATTTTTGCCTGAAATGCACTTTCTCTCTCTCAAAATAGAGCATTTATGCAGTCATACATAATGTGGAAAGGAGATCTTTCTTTGCACATATTATATGTAAAGCAGCCTGAAGCTCAGCTTTTGATTAAAATATAGTTATGTGGTCTTCCAGCTCAGCTTTAATTGCATTTAAAATTCCTCTCTGCACCCGTACTGGAGATCACAACCCAATATTAATAAAGTGGGCTTAGAGCAGTATAGCACCTGAGCAATTGGTTCTTGACAAATGTTATTTACCTAAGTAGAGTTTCATTCCGAAGTTAACATGTCTCTGTGCTACTTGAATAAAGCACTCATCTGAAAACTGTTAGACATTTTAACCCAATTTAATTTATTCCCTGAAAGTTTAATCCCTTGCTGGAAAAAGTAGTTGCAAATTTTCCAGAGTTACACTTCACTGAAGTGAAAAAATGTTTAATGACATCATAGGTACTGAGCTTCAAGAGTTCAGTTAAAAATCTCCCTCAAAAATGTAAAATGGGGGCAAGAGTTAATAGGATATTTTACACAGTTACATTTCAATCCTATTCCAAATCTTTCTAAAGCCACTTGCATCTCTACCATTAAAGCTGTGTGAAATGAGTTACTCAGACATCTCCAGGGAGTAAGAGTAGGGGGGAAAACACTTAAATTCTAAACCACAAAAGCAAATCTCTTCTGAGCTTTGACATTTAAGTGACTCATTCAGTCACTTTACATTTTCTAAAACTCTCTTTGTAATCACATCCACCAATCAAAGCAGTGTTCAGTGCCAGCATCTCCAGCTTTCGACCTCCTGCTTGAGACAGCAGCCTGCAGTTCACAGCACAGAACGGATCGGCCCTCACGTAGCGTCAACCCCAATTTGGTTTTGTACCGTAAATTGTGTAACAGAGGTATATTTATCTGTTACTGAAATATTTTTGGTCTGACTGCCTGACACTGAGCATAAAAACATGGGAGGAGAGAAAATAAAATCTGAATTAACTTTGTTTTTGGCACAGTCGGAAGCGTTTTCGTCCCCTTTATGGTGTCTTAAAGATCTAATTATTCACTTGGCAGACACACCTCTGCAGCGCAACTGGATAGTTGTTTTAATCAGAGATAATGACTGCTTTCCAGCCCGTCGGGTCATGGCCTACTTGGCCTAGTTACAGAGCTATTGCTTCATGGTTCAGCACCCTGTGCGCTGGCGATGGCTCCAGGCCAGCAAAGGTGTAGTTGACATAATAGAAAGTAAGAGCTTCTCTGAAACGCTAATGGGATGCTCTGTAACGCATAGATCAAAATGTCATGGCTTGGGTATTACAACTCTGATGGTGGCTTTGGATGTGTCGCTTTTGTTTTTTAATGTGTGTGTTATTTAAGAAAAAATCTGTGCCAATGTCGTGATTTCACATTTTAAAACTAGGAATATCAATAAAAATTATGTTTGGAGGACACTCGTTTGCAGATGCCAGCAGTTCTTGGGTTGCCAGAGTATGTGGAAAGTCGCCATGGAGGCAAAGCCCACAGACAAGGCATCTGCTGTTGGTCAGGTCGCAAGCTCAGATCCAGGGTCGATACACTTAACATTACGCCATGCTGCTTAAAATACTCAATTTTTCTAGCAAAATTTAAACTGTGGAAATGAAATTGCCTCAGGTGAATTTAATTACATGGACCAATATGGATGTATTGATTAGCAAAAATTAAATTAAACATCATTAACATCTGTCAGGCATTTAGAAACACTTCATATACACTGCCCCAAATAGTACAGTTATCCACAGTAAATAACACCTGTTATATACACTTATCATATAGTGTATGTAATAGTGATACTGAATGACTATGTTCCTTGAGCATTTATTATACTGCTATAATTTTATCATTTTAGTGTACATTCTCTTCTAAGTACAGTTTACTATTAAATGTTGTGCTATGCTGCAGGTGGGAGCCTCTTCTGTCTCACCTTTATTTAACCCTGGACTGCAGCAAGAGGCCACATAGCATGACTGGTCATAGGCTATGGTGTGCTGTTTTAGAACGCTGGGTGATATCTGCAAAATGATGCAACTCTCATAATGTGTCTCTGTTTTTAAGGGGCATATGGCTCTACTTCCAGCTTCAGACTGATAGACCAGTTCAGTGAATCAACAAAGAGATTCCTTTGAAAAATTAGCCTCATTTAGCCACTGTGTGAAATGAAGGAGACCACAAAATGACAAGATTTAATGGGTTTATTATCAATAATGTACAATTGTATATAATGCAAATTAATTACCTGTAAAATTATACTAAGTACTGTAAATGACTTGTGGAATTACTATTGAGCATAATACAATAATATTTCTCTGTAACTACCAAAGAGCATTGTTTCCTAAACTCAGAAATAGAGGAGCACACTTTTCCCAATGTCATTTTTGTCAGCCTAAAATCTAGAACCTTTTTATAAAATGATTTGCACTACACACTTGTGCAAACAAATCGAGGGACATTTCAGAAATTATCAAACTAGTGTGCTTCAAAAATTCAAAGAAGAATTAGAAGAGGGGCTTCCAAATGGACATGATAACGAGAAGCAAAATGCATAATCCTAAGTGAATTAAGATTTTTAAGGTAGAATGATATTTCTACCGTACTCTCAAAATGGTTCTGAAAAAGACAGACATGTCTATATAAAGGACAGATAAACTTATCTAAATTTGCACATATCTATTAGAGAAAGACAGCAAGAAAGCAACATGCAATCACAGAAAGAATAGGGGAATCTCCATAACAGGTGAATGGAAGTTTCTTTTTTTTTTTTTTGGTTTCTTTTTTTTTTTTCAAAATTTTATTGATAAACAGATAGCAATGAGACAGTTTCAAATCAAATCCGAAGTACAGATTCAACAAATAACACGCTGCATATATTCTTCTTAGTGGTTAAATTGCTGTACAAGATGCGGACTTGTGATCCTATTTACAAACACCATTAGAACAAATCATTCTATTCATTAAGAGAATGCAACTATATATCTATCCCAACCACTTTGAATACACAGATACAAAATGGACATTCATCGGTATACCCCATTTTTTCTAAGTTCCGTTATTGAATATTATAGATGTGTAAACTCAGCAAAATATTCTATGGAAGTTTCTTATAACCTGGAAATTACACAAAAATAGATTCTAAAGTAAATCTAAATATTATTATCTGTGCGGAATTGAGTTAATATGGATCACCCTTGTGGTATATTAAAAATAGAATTATTTAAGGAAAAGGGTTTGCATTTATAGATGCATTTCTTGATTGTTCAAAGCCGGCCTCTACCTTCAAGACCAACACGTAAACTTCATGCCTTCCTCTAACATTACATAACTCAGGACATGAGCATTTTGACTGAACGAAAGTCAAGGTAAGTTGCAAATATACAATTTAGTCATGTCCAGAACCCCTGCTGCTGGTACCAAGGTGGACATGACCCTCAATTTAGGGTGCTACTCATGCTACCCTGAGTTTCTCTACTCACTGTTGTGAAATCCTTGAGTTTCCAAGCTTTTAGCAAGAATGAGGCCTCAAAATACTGCACTCTATACGTACAAAGCTAAAATGTATTGGTGTAAATTTCTTGATGTGAACTTGAAATGAGTATCAGATGACCTGAAGTGATTCTTTTTTAAAAGAAAATTTAAAAATCACAGTTATTTAACAACTTTTTGGCAATGTTTTTGTTTATCTTTTCCTTGGATAAAAGAGAATCTCCCATGCTTTTTATTTTAACTTTGCCTTTCTCAAAATAGATCTTCTAAAAAATATCATGTAATAACATTTTTGGAAATAAATATAAAAACACATTTGCTTTCAGCGTCTGAAGACTAATTTCTCTGTTATGGCTTCTATTATTGAAAACCTGCAACAATGATTTTCATTTTGATTCTCTCTACTTTCATAGACATCACTATTCAGACTTAGGTCTGGGAAGGTCTGAGCACAAGTTTGTTTCTACAGTCAATTCTACAGGTGCTGAGGTGCACTTAGAATGCACTATATTAATGTCTTATTGATTAAGAGTAGACAAATAATGCTACATTTATAGTACCCCTTTCATTCACAAAATGTAGATGCTTTGCAGTAGAGATGAACCAATTTCTTATTTTGGTGTGCCATGTTGGTTTCTAGAGCCTTTGTAAATTCTAAACAAGACATTATATGCTGACTTTCAAAAGAAACAAAGGAAAGAAAGAAAGAAAACAAACGAAAGAAAGAAAACAAAGAAAGAAAGAAAATAGAAAACCTTGAAACACAGTAAGGTTTCTAGAATAGGGCTGTTGCTAAGACACACAATGATTTTGATTTGGCCCCTAATATTTTGGTGGCCTTACACAAGGTACTTTGGAATTTAGGACTGAGCTTTCTGAGTTCTCAAATATTTTTAAAGGCATCTTCTAACTTCAGACATTTTGTGATTCTAACAGTCATGGATTTTTCACTACACAGCCACAAAGCACAAAACTGTCATAGTCAAAGTACTTATGTAAACTTTGTCAACTCTATAGACAATAGGCAAAAAGGCTCTAAGACCCGCATTGTAGTATCATTTTAATTTATGCTGCTCATGGACACTTCATAGCTCTGTGTTAAACCTTGGAAAATATATCCATAAAATTGGTTCTCTTGCTTCACATTTAAAAATCTGACTGCATTTCCCAAACAAGTCGGCATTTGTACAAAGAAATAGGCTAACATATGCTTAACTGCCTGTTTCAAAGTAATTATTATTTGTCAATACAAATGTCCACTTGAGTATTGCAAAGCAAATGCCTGAAGAAAGTTTGGCAGGCTTGTCTTGATGGAGAATCTGCATTTAGAATACCATCTGTAATTCTCACATTATTGTCTTAGGATCAGATTTCTGTCGATTCATGGAAGAAAATCTGGATTACAATGCTAAATTCCTTGCCACCCAGGAGATCATTCTCATTGTCTCATTAAGCATTTCTAACACTTGTCAAAATACAGTTGTTGATGTAGACATTTTTTTTATTTGCATTTCCCTCAATTTAAAGAAAATTTCACATATGAGAAATTTTTTCTGTAATATTTATCCCTGAATAGCTAAAATGAGCTGCATCAGCCACTCACAGTTTCTTAGAAAAAATGCCTTTTCTTTCTGTGTTGTTTTCTATGTGTGTTTACCGAATTACATGAAGGCATCGTGAAGGATTACAGTATAAACACTTGTGTGAATGCCAGAAAGGGAACTGATTATCTGCTTCTGAGACTCATCTGCAAAGGGATATCATTTGCGAGTAGGCAGTCTATCCAAACATGCATTTATTCATCTAACTGATATTTTTAGAGTACCTATTCAGTATCTGGCTTATAAAGTATAGCAAAAAAATGAACAAAACATTAGCTGGCCCTCCCACGGAGATGAAAGCCTCGGAAAATGAAAGGACTGTATAGGGTGGTATGAGAGGATCTATGTTTCCTTTAGAAACGAGGTGGATTAAATTGAATTAGCTTATCAAAAGGAAGGAGTTGAAAGTTCCCAGGAAGAGAAAGCAGCCTTTGCAAAGGTACTGAATTTGAAAGGAAGAGCACGTGCAAACATCTGATGTGACTACAGAATCCTTACAGGAGAGGGAAGCATACCCTAGATGAGATTGGAGTCATCAGTATGTATTGTGCATTGACCTAGGTGATTTTCCAGATATATATA
>NW_004524810.1:2359988-2372454 GCF_000260255.1 Octodon degus
TATATATCTTGTACTTGAACACTCCCAGGGATCACAGTAATGTCTTTGATTGGCCCTATCTTCTAGTGCAGTAACATGGCTTTCTTGGTCTCTGCAATTCCAAAGGAGATGCTCCCATAAATGTTCCTGGTCCATCTTTATTCAAAGAGCCCTGGGGCCCTTAGTGACCCCATGGTTCCCTCAGACTTCTAATAGGATGAGCAGGCACAGCTGTCATATGCCCTGGCTGTGCCCTCTAGTGGTGGCTGGAGAATTACCCATCTCTCCTGAAAAAGGCAATTAAATGCCCCATCATAATTAGGAAGTGCATGCTGGGATGTGGGAGGGCAAGAAAGTCTCCTCTAACAATCTGTCCTTTTACTTGGCCTATTTCAAGGTAGACTGAAGGAAAGCCCAGGAAATATTTGAGCTCTGGCCCCAAACTAATTTTTATCCAATTTCTTTATGGTGCCATTTGTTGCGCATTCTCAGTTCTCTTTGGACTCTATTTGCCCATTCTCTCCCTGATTAATCTTTTTTCAATCTTCAACATAATCTTTGTTTTTTTTTCTCATTAACTTTATTGAAAATCAGTAAGTCTGCTTTATTGAAAATCAATAAAGTATATTAAAAATTGCACACAAATATTGAAATGTGAAAGATATGAGATGTAGACAGAGTGAATTTTAGAGAAATATTTCTGAAATGAATACATAACATGATATTAATAATAGATTACATATTGTAAGTAAATTATAAACTTAAATGTATATAACAATAAAAATTATCTGAAATAAAAATGAAGAAAGAATTTACAAATCAGTCATATAACAGTTTATTCTGTGTCAACATCTTTGGAAGACTATCCTTTGATTACTTAATCCATTGGTAACAAAAAGAACAGTTTTTGCTATTTATTTGGGGGTTTTTGCACTGGAACACATTTCTTAGATTTGTATCAGATTAATATTTCTTAGAACTATAGAATTTAAATCCAGTCACTATCATTTTGGTTGTATATCCTTTGTAACTAATTTTTCTTTGTCTTTTTGGAACACTGTCTCACTATGCGGCTCAGACTGGACTTGAACTCACTCTGTAGCCCAGGCTGGTCTCGAACTCACAGCTAACCTCCTAGTTCAGCTTTCCTTGTGCTGTCATTACAAGCATGCAGCACCATGCCTGGATTCTAACTAAACATTTCTTGTAGCATGACTTTAAGTTTGAGAGTCTATATCCCTTGTTTTAAAACTATAAAGCAGGACAAGTTGTAGTGCAATACCAAAGTAAAAGAGCCCAAACTTGTGGATAGGAGTCATATTTGATTCAAATCTGTCAGTAAATGAGTAACATATCTGTAATATTGGACTAGTTAGCCAGTGCCAGTTGTCTAGTTAGGGTTTGTTTGTTTTTTTTTTAAAGAGAAAAACATAGCAGTTTAGAAGTTTTCAAGAGAAGTGTCCTCAGCACATGGTTCTTGTGCTTGCAGAACTGTGTCAAATAGCCTATTACAGGGCCAGGGCATCTAGGCTTGGTATGCTTCTTCCACTTTTTCTCTAACCAAGGCATGATCCAAAAATATCCTATTATTTAATATCAAATGTTTTTATATGACTCACATTTCAACATCACTAAATTTTGGTGAGTGGATAAGGGATCTATGTCTTCTCTCAGACTCTGTCTTTTCTTGGACAATTTCACTACAGAGCATTGGATTTGCTTCACGTCAAAGAGTTGGAGATTCCTACTTCAGAGCGCTTTTATAGGGGTGTGTAGGGACTGCATTTCCAGGGTCTTCGTCCTATTATCTAACTTTCTGGTTAGTTCATTTATACTCTATCCTGTGTCTGGGACACACTGAGCCAGGTGTATGCATTGCATGGCATATCATGACAAACCACCCATATTCAGACTACCAGAATGACAGACACTCCAAATATGAAACTACTGTTACAAATTACCATCTGCAGTGCAGTAGCTTAGTTCACAGGTATCAGTATATATAGTTAGTCAGGGTGAGAATTATAATGATATCTTCTTTTGTCTATTGAAATGTTTCCTGACTCCGGGAAAACAGAGGGTTTGAAGTTAGCATGTTATGTATTTAAAAAAAAAAGAAAAAAAACAAACAAAACAAAAAAGTTGGTGGGATGGCTCAGTAGAATAAGTGCTTCCCTGGCAAGCACAAGGGCCTGAGTGCAATCCTTGGTTCCACAAAAAAAAAAAAAAAAAAAAGTATTCCCTTGGGAATTTTTAGCTCTTCCTGAATGTATTGCATGATTATTGCTACACAGTATTTTCTCATATATTCCAGTCATGCATGAAGACATAGCTATAAGTTGCTAAAAACAGTATTGCAATTAGCATTGGTCTGTTGTGTTGTTATAACAAAATATGTAAGGCTGCCTCCTGCTTTATAAAAAAAAAAAAGAGGTTTATTTTTGTTTATTTTTTGGAGATCAGAGAGTCCCAGCTTAGAGAGCCACATCTCTGAGGCCCTCATGCTGTGTCAGAATGTGATAGGTGGAATTGCGCTATAGGTGGTCACACCTGTGCTGTAGGAGGTCACGCATGAGCTGAGTAGTGAGAGGCCCATTCAGAGAAGGCCAGAGATGGCCTTATTTTCTAACCACCAGCCCTCTGCTAACTAATACAGTTTGTGAACTTCCATAATACATGCATTAATTACTTCTGAGGATGGTGCCCCATCACCTTCTTCCTTCTCATTGAGCCTCACTTTCACATTTCATCATCTCTTCATTACTTAAAAGTTTAGCTCAAGCACCTCTACTCTCCAGCAACATTTGTTTATTGTCTACCATCCAAGCAGCATTGCCCAGGCAAATGTCATTTCAACCAGTTGATACTTATGTTGAATAATTTTGATAAATTCATTGCTTTTATATTTCTAGTTATGTTACTTTATAAAAATTAATTTAAAAAACCCCTCAATTTTGGTAATCCTGTAAATAAATAATTGGACTGGAAAGTGGTTAATACATTGGGGAACAAGGCTTCTGGCATATAGTCCTCTGAGAGGCAAGCCATAGAAGGAGTTTGGTCCTTTTTCATTGGCTTTTTCATTGCACCTTGATTGGCTTCATGAAGCTGTAAATTTGTCCATTTGTATATCCATAACTGACCTTTGAATGGACTGTCACTTGAATTGATGTCAGATTCCAACAGAAATAAGTCATCCCTACACAAATAACATTTGTTGTTTTTCTTTAGCTAAATTTCTATTTACTGAAAAATTCAGGCTTTTATGGGTAATGAAAAAAATAATGTTGCAGTGGCTCTTTTTAGTGAGGAAATGGTCCTCTATTAAACATTTTCTTCACGGTTATATCTATCCACACTGGGGCCCTCACATAAGAAACTTCTTATCAATTTTAAAAGAAAGTAATGTAAAATATTAACTTTTTCCAAGTTATTTTATCCATGGTAAGAGAAATAATCAATCTTGGCAATGTAAACCTGAATAACTTTTTTAGGTATGTTTTGAGGTAATAGCTAAGTGGGGCTATATAAACAAATAATTCTTAATTTCTCTTCAGTACGAATGTCACTATATGTCAAATCTTATGTGCATGCATGTATGTTTGTAAAACAAGCATGGAGGGGCCAATATTTTCATAGGGCAAAAACTTCTATGTCTCAGTGGCAGAAGTCCATGTCTCTCTGTGGCTCTTAGAAAAATCCTCCCACTCATTGTTAGACAACCAAAAAGTATTTTTAAGACAACAGTCCCTAAAGGAAAAGGAATGAAAGGAAAAAAAGTAGCTAGTATGGTTGGACAAACTTAAGAGGAGTTCACTTACTCATGAATTGGATTCAATTGTCAGAACAGTATTTCTAAGAAAACGCCTGGTATTTTATGGGAGAAGTGAGCTGCCCTGCGTAGGATGAGGGCCTTACCCTACAGTAACATGCCTACCATCATTAGCCGTTTGAGGCTTCTTTACACTGACAGAAACTAATCATGTTTCTACTTCTTGAGGATAATGTGAAACGTACAGACTGGTAAGAACCCTTCTGCTTAAAGAGGTTACGTTAAGGGTGAATCTGGGCTCACATGGGCCCACCCTCAATTGTAACACTAGCAGTGCCTTCCACTAGTATGGACCCCGAACAGTGACCGCAGAATTGGGAGGACTGTGGTAACTGCCTCTTCTGTTTGTTGGACCAATTCGAATAGATATAATGCATTCAGTTAGAAAACATGAGTAGAAGAGCAGTGCATGTTCTGGAAGCTTGTTTTCTTTAGGCTTTTATAACCTTACAGCACAATCGTGCTCCTATGGAGAGCTCAACCTATATGAGCCTGTATTTTTCTCCTTGTGCACGTGTATCTCCCATATTTGTGGTTTAGTACAGGAGATAGAAAAGAATTAAATGCATATCTTCTACCGTCTTCTTTTATATAAAATTGCATATGTAGTTTTCAGTAGTTCAGTTGGAAGAATAGGCAAGCATATAACTATATATTTGATTTTGTGATGAATACTACATATAAAATTCTTACCGTAGTCCTTACAAATGCCTGATGAATTAGGTGTCATTTCCATTTTAGAACTGGAGAAACAAGTGTCTCTAATTCACGTTAATGAGGGTGCACCACAATTTGGATTTAGGTTTGTAAGACCTGGTGCGAAGCCTACTCCTACTATGACACACCCCCGAGGCCCACCAAACTAAGGAGGAAGCAGGAAGTGCCTCTTCTGGCTTTCTCTAGCAAAAGGAAATGATGCATTCTATTACTGTTGCTGTTTGTTTGTTTTCTTTTCTTGCTTTTTTTTGTTTTGTTTTTTTATGACACATGATTATTTCCAGCTTTATACAGGTATATATGACAAATAAAATTGTGTATCTTTAAGGCATCAAGTTGATGAACATATCCATGGCCTCATATGGCTAATATTTTTCCAGACAAGAACACTTAACATGTATTTCCTTAAGATTTTTAGTATAAAATGCATTCTTGTTGACTATAGTTACTGTGCTGTAGTTTGGCATTTCAAAATTTCCTTATCTTATAATTCTAAGTTTCTTTCTTGATCAGTATCATCCTCTGTTTCTTGCACTTTGACAACTAGCATAATATTTTTGTTCTGAATTTGATTTCTCTAGGTGCTATCTACAAGTGAGGTCATAACAGTAACCTTATTTCCCTGTCACTGAAGTGAGTCTTCTAGTAAGTTTATCTATGATATTACAAATAACAAGGTTTGCATTTTTTCTTTACCTTAAATAGTAATCCATTCTGTGAATGCATTTTTTTTTTAATTTGGTACAGGATCTCACTATGCAGCTCAGACTCATAGTGATCCACTTGTCTCAGCCTCTCCAGAGCTGGGATTTTACTTGTGTGCCACCACTCTTGGTTTCAGGGCTAGCCTCGCACACCCTGGTGCTGGGACCAGCACAATATGTACCAGGGATCTAACTTGGGTCCTTGCGTGTGCCAGGCAGGCACTTAGGCAGCCGAGCTATCTCCCCAGGCTTGAATGAAGTTTCTTTATCAATTCTTTTGTCCATAGACACATAAGTCAATTTCTTATTGTGCTTAATACTAAAAATACTACAGTGACTGCAGATATCACTTTAAAAAGCTACTCATTTCATTTTCTTTGCTTATAGACACACAACTGAGATTTCTACATCAAATGTTAGCTCTATTTGTAGTTTTTAAAGGAATCTCCATTTTCCATAATGGCAAAACTCATTTATAATCCTACTAGCAGAGTAGGATTTTTCTACATTCTCACTCAGTTTGTTATCATTTGATATTTTGATAATATTCATCCTAGCAGATGTGAAGGTGATATTATGATTTGCACTTAGAGGAACTGATTTTTTTTCTGATATATTAAACATAAACTAACTTCCTCTGGTTTATACGGCATTCTGGGCCTTGTCCATGAACTGTACTCTCTAAACCCATGAGAGAAATTTCTAAGGTTTACATGTTCCTCAAATCTTGACTATGGTTAAAGAATTAATAAACCATCACTGTTTTAGAAAATGTATGTTATTTCTATTTTCTTTTAAAGACAATGATAAGGCCAATAAAAAGAATTCAGAATCTCCAAGCAAGATGATAGGAAATTAACAATGATTCTTATATGGCATACTGTTATCTTTCAAATAGTTGCTCAGATTACCAGATATCTGACTATAAGGTTGATCAAACAATATAATCATAAGCTATTCCTTGCAATGAGCTAATAGAAGTTAGCAGCACAATTTTCTTAGCTATCTTGTCTATGTTACTCTTGAAGATGTAAGTGTATGAGAAAATAGTGCACTTTTCAATGCTTACTATGTGCTAGGAACACTCGGCATAAGAGAGAAAGCACATTCCTCAAAGAGTTCATAGGTCTCTCGGAAGAACTTTATAAATATGAATGCATTACTTATAGAAAGAGCTTCCTACCTTTATCTTAACTACTTAAGAAAGGGGTTAAAGAAAGTCTAACACATGTGATTCACCTTTATGAGTTTTCAGAATGACTGCAATGGTGATAATTCTAAAATATATATAGAGAAAAAACTGAACAAAATGAAAGAATTAATAAATGTTATAACAAATATAGTTCTGTGACTTAGTTTGTCCCAACATTTTGGGGAAGATACTGGGAACTGAACTCATAACCTGAACTCGTATCCTGACTTGCTAGATAAGCTCTATACCACTGAGCTAAATCCCTGAACCCTGGATGAACTTTTTGGTGAAAGAATCACACAAACTTATACACTCAGAAAAATGAAAATCCAACACAGGTGAGAGGGGAGTGAAATACCTGAAACAGCGTGGAGCAGAGAAACCAAGGAGATCAAGCTTAAAAATATCTGTGAGGCATGGCATTGAGACAATGTAAGGACGGAGGCTCATGGATGTGTGTGTTATATAGACCAGCGGTGGTGATCCTTTTTAGGGCTGTCAATGATACAAGCAGCCCACTGCCATCGGTTATGGCCCATGTGCCAGAAGTTTAGCACACTGATATAAAAAGTACAAGTATGCTATCATTGTACTGTAGATTTCTGTTTTCCACTTTAAAACTATGATATATCTCTGGATGTATGAAAAGGGATATGGAGTTCAGATATTTGCTAAATGGAACATATACTATGTGAATCATAAAATAGCATAATCTATATGTAAAATATTTATATATAAAGCAGTAAAAGATTAAGAACAATGTATACCAAAACTTTGACACATTCACTACTGGAGAGAGGGTTTCAATTTTAAGGGAGTAGAGCTGATGGTGAAGAGAAGCTTTTACTAACCCTATAGAGTTTCAGTGCTTGAAATATGCATAGTTTTACAGCATGCTTAAGTGATTTTTAAAGACCTACCTCATGAGATAAGATGAAGTAGTTCTTTCATGTACCAACTGTGACCTTAGATAAACTCTACTTGAACTTCCAGATTTCCTCATTTAAACTGAAGCATGAGGCTTGCCAAATAACTCAGCAAATTAAAACTTCTGCAAGCAGGTACAGGGACCAGGGGTTCGATCCCCAGGCATGCCCCTGGGGAACACTGAGATGGAAATGGATTACGGGACTATATTGAAATATTTTGTTGAATTCACGCACCTACAATCTTTAAATGACAATGGAATACCCATCTATGACAAAACTAAAAAAAGAAAGGGGATACAAATGAAGGACCATTTTGTATCTGTATATTCAAAATAGTTAGGATAGATATACAGCTACTTTCTCTTAGTTCAATGAACAGAAAGATTTGTACTAATAGTGTTTGAGGGCAGGCTATCATGTCTGCATCTTGTACTATGAATAACCACTATGAAGACAACAATATGCAATGTATTAATTATTGAAAGTGTCCTACTAATCGGTTTTGAAACTGTCTCATTGCTATTTGTTTCTCAATTAAATTACTAAAAGAAAACAAATTTGAGACTGGGTGTGGTGGCACACGCCTATAATCCCAACTCTTAAGAGGCTATAAACAGGAGAATCACTACAAGCCCGATCTAATAGTGAGAACCTGCACACCCTGTAGACCTTTCCCTAAAATAAAAAAATAATAAATAAATACATAAATAAATTGAAGCATGTGTGTGTGTTTGTGTGTGATTTATATATAATACGATGCATTAGGTAAAATGTTAACTATAATACCAAAGATATATTGTGCTCTTAATAGTATTTAATACTAGGTAACAGAATGCAACATAGCTAGTCATAAAAGTACAAAAATTAAATTTTAATCATATAGTAAGGCCATTTTGTTGGTTTTTCACTGATAAGCATTATTATTTCAACATCCAGTTGTTTACATCTTTTGTTTAGCTTCAAAATTTCATACATTTGATGAAATAAATGCAACATTTTCAAAGCACTCTTAATATTTATATTCAACAGTAATCGATCCACAGAGCAGGTTGACAGAAATTAAGCTGCATTTTATTGCTGTTTTGTAAGAAGCATATAAATGTCTTGAAATATCTGTAGTGAGAGAAAATACATAGAAAAGAGTTTGCTGAAAGACTGTCTGTCAACAATCTTTTTAAAGATAGAGTTTAAATAACTTGAAACCTATAATGAAAAGACATTAATAAAATAACGTGAGCATGGGCAGGGCATAGTGGTGCATACCTTTAATCCCAGCCCTCTGGAAGCCAAGGCAGGATCACTATGAGTTTGAGGCTAACCTGGGCTACATAATGAGTTCAAGGCCTGGGCCAGTCTGAATTACAAAGCAAGACCTTATTGCAGAAAAGTAAAAGGAAAAAAAGAAAGCATGTGGGAAGACACATAAAGAAAGAGGTGGTTCAGAACACAGTAACCTGTTTTGTTCCTGCCTTCCCACTGCACAATAGGCATTTTCCTCGACTGCCCCCTGTACAAGTTCTGTCCCAGATATTAGATCCAAGTTCTGTTTTTGCTAAGGATTGAAAAACGAAGGCTGGAAAGATAGCTGAGTGGACTAAGCACATGCTTAGGAAAGTACAGGGACCAGGGTTCAATACCTGGCACCACATGCCACTCTGGCCCTGCCCGCAGGCACGTTAAGCTGGCCACAGAGTTCAGGATAGTGGTGCATGCCTGTAATCCTAGCTCTGTGAGGGCTGAAAGTGGGAGGATCACTATAAGTTCAAGCTGTATAGTGAGACTCTGTACCAAATACATTAAAAAAAAAAAAGATATTTGTCTTTTGTCCTATTTTTTTGATGATCTTAAAAGAATCACATACTTTAAAGTGCAGACACTTAATCATGTGAGGAAGCATGTGGGAGGCCAGTGGATGGATCTCGAGGCCACAATGTTAAGTGAAGTAAGTCACAGATAGCTATGTGTCACCTGATTTTTCTTACATTTTCTAAAATACAAAAAAAAAAAAGTAAAATAAAGACAGACTATTTAGAGATAAGGAAGAGGACCAGAAGAAAGGGAGAGGCAGGGGTAGAGAAGGGAGAAAGGATGAAAGGAATCAATGCATGACATATGTATGTAGCAAAACTTCAAATTAAGTTTGAACATTATATACTATAAATATATACTAATAAAGAAAAATTACAAAAAAGCTGTATGGTTTTCAGTGTTTCTAAAACAATGACATAACACATTGTGATAACTGTACTGCTGGACCTGAGAACCAGCTCCTTTGGAATGCATATTGGCCACTTTGATATGGGAAAGTATATTTAACTAGCAATATATTATTATTAGCAATTGGTATTATTATGCAATGTTATACGAAATTATTATTTGAACAAAAAGACCTCCAAAGCCAATTTTTTTTGTCTTTTGGAATGGGTTAATTACAAGATATCAGGTCTTCTTTTGTACTTATCTCTTTGCATAATCCCCACCGATTCTCAAATGTATTGATCACAAAAGAACACTAGGAAATCTTCACAAAGAAGATATTTTAATACACATGTGAGGTCAACAGTTGAAGTGTTTTGAGTATAAAGTTTTCTTTTTCAATTATGTGACTTATTCAATAAGGCTGCACATTATTTCAAGTATGTTTTTATTTAGTTGTCTCAAAAGTGAAAACACAACAGAAACTTAAGTAAGATTATTAGTAGTCTGTTGTGAGTGCCAAAAGCCTTCCTTACAAGTGTTTAGTGCATTATTTTCCCCTTAGCCTTGTCTGCCTCCTTTCCTCTCGGAAATCCTTTGGTTTCTATAAGATCCTTGCTTTTCTTTTCCAGTGTCTTCTAATGTCTCTGATCTGATCTCTCTTCTGCCATGTCCCCAGAGCACAGAGATTTCTTAGATATTGTCATGATTCTTCCGCATCATCATGTTCTATCTGTGTGAAACCCTCAATGCTCGGAAACACTGTTGCCCTCTCCCTCCTACCTCCAGTCTTTCGGACCCGTGGAACTATTTCCTTCTGGGTAGTGTCGTGAGAGTGACTTGTGGGCAGCTCAACCCACAATGTCTTCATGACACTTACTTTTGTTTTTCTGGTAACTTCTTTTATTCCTTTTGGGTACAAATGTATTAGTTTTCAACTTTTTCTTCAGCTGAACCATCATCAAATTGAGTTAATACTGCCTTTGAAATATCTCCTAAATTCGTTCTTTCCTCCTAATTTTCTCTGGCATTGCTCAGTTTGGTCTCATTTTGCAAATAAAATATTGCAATTAGCTATTTATACAGTTTCTCTTCCTTCAAGGTCTCTCTTTACCAATCTCCTGTTTTATGTCTGGTTGGTGTTTCTACTGGAGCTAGTGTGGCCTACTTAAAAACAAGCAAATCAATGGGCCAGGGAGATGGCTTAGTAGAATAAGCGCTTCCCTGGCAAGTCCAAGGGCCTGAGTTCAATCCCTGGTTCCGCCAAAAAAAAAAACCCAAAAAAACAAAAAACCCAAAAAAACAAAACAAAACAAGCAAATCAAATTAAGTAATTCTTCATTTCCTATTAAATTAAGACTAAGTATCTGAGCAGGGTCTTGAAAATTTGGCTTTAGTGTATGTTCTTCAAGTTTCATCTACCTCTGAGAAGTTATGAATTTCTTTACTTTTCTTTTTCTTTCTTTCTTTCTTCTTTCTTTCTTTCTTTCTTTCTTTCTTTCTTTCTTTCTTTCTCTCTCTCTCTTCTTCCTTTCTTCCTTTGTTTTTTTCTTTCTTCTCTTCATTCTTCTTTACCTTTCTCTGTCCCTCTCATCTTACCCTGCTTCTAGTTGAAAAACAAAAGGTATATATCATGGTGCAGAACATGATATTTTTAATGGTGTGGTGTGAATTTTTAAAACTTTTTTACTATATGTCTGTAATACACAGTGATTACATTTTTGTAGGGAATTGTTACATGTACACAACACACCTCAATCCTTTCCTTCTCTCTTTCAAGATCTGGTTTTAGAATTATCCTAGTTGTACTGCACATGGGGCATACGAAAGTCAAATTCATAAGCAAAGAGAATGAAATGGTGCTTACCAGAGTCTGGGTGGTGAATCAAAGGGCAGGAATACTTAATTTCAGTCAGACAGAAAATAATTATTTTCCATTCTTATTCTTGACACATTCTTTTCAACTCTGCTTTTGATTACTTATGTTCCTTATGTTATCTTTTACCTTCAAATGTAAGGACCGTCTCTTCCAGAATACCTTCTATGTCTTTCCAGTTTGATGGTCACTCCTACAAGATTACATGTAGGCTGGTAGCATCACATTGTGATTTGCCTAATAGATCTCTCCAGTAGACTGTAACTCCTGGAGACAAAAATCATGTCACTCATACCTATATTTCTTTGCCTATCATAGTATATACAGTATATAATTAATAAAACAAAATAATTGGAGTTGATAATATTGAACAGGTTTGGGTCTTTGCTAAGCAACACTTCCAGGGGTTTCATGATCAATAGTATTTTTAAACATTGTGCTACTTGTCTCCTTACATAAGATAGAAGAAGTCAAGAAAGAATATTCAAGATACTGTTGGCAGTTACAACTGAAACCTGCTTTGATTTCATAACTAAACTAAAGTATTCAAAAATTTGATTGTCGGCACAATGAGAATTTTATATAATATACTCTTGAAAGCAAATACAGATCATATTGCATTTTGTTGTTGAGCTATTTAATAACTGAACTCATGCCGATCTTTAACCAGCGTTTTGCTTTCTATTCAACTTCCCATAAGTTTTCAGTAGGCACAACTGCACTTTAAAAAATGTATCATTTCCTTTTGAAAATATTTCAGCATGTATTTTATTGAAGTTCAATATATATTCATAGTTCCATTAAAATGAAATTTTAGAAATACGTTCTATCTTGATGATAACACTTACCATTGATTCAACCCTCTCATCACATTTCAAATTACACAGTGTAGTATTGCCTATAGCTACAATGTTGATGTGCCAAACTGTCAAATTTATTTTATCTTGCCTAAGTGAAATGTTACCGCTCTTCAGGTTGTGCTCCCCACTCCCCTTTCCCCAGTTCCTGATATGATCTTTTTTTTTTTTTTTTTTTTTTTTT
>NW_004524810.1:2373894-2375342 GCF_000260255.1 Octodon degus
TGAGCCATCTTACCAGCCCTCTCTATGGTTACTATTCCCAATATAATACAAAAATGTATCTGGATGGGCTTTATTTTCAGTCAGTAGGTGGGAAATGCCATATCTTTTCCTTTTACAGTCCTGTGCATAAGCCCCACTCTCTCAAAAAATCATATTCTTTTGGAACATAATATCTAGTTCTTGTTAAGAAAATTACACCCGTAAAAAGAACCCTTTTGTTGTTTTTAATTGTTTATGCTGTTTAAATGTGATCCATTTCTGGAATAATGTTTAGCACAGTGAGAACCAGTAAACAGGAGCCAGTTCGAGGAGAGGGGAAAGGAACAATACCTGTGCAAAGGTTGAGCAGACACGAAGAAGTAGCAGGACTGAAAAGAAAAGTTCGCAGCAAAGATGGCCTTTGTTCAAATTCCAGTATGTCCCCCAACATCTGAACTGAGCCCCCCAATAACTCTCTTTTTCCTGACACTAGGATGTTGGTCATTTTGGTAGGCAGGTGGTACATTTACAGAAACAGTGACTACCTGCTGGACTGTGAGACTAGCCTGTGTTTCCACCACATGCACCCTGAGCTCTGTAACCTGCCCATTTTTTCCAGGCCTGACCTCCTTATAGCACAATTCTCCAATAGTTTGGGCTTATCTTTCCTACAGAAAACTCTGGATAAAACAGCCCACAGCATCTTTCCATGGGACATCACTGTGATGTGGAACAATTATAGAATCTTTAACAGGACACAGCCTGAAACAGCTGATAGAGGTTCAGGGTAATCTATATATTGTTTTAGTCTTGGCTGTTAGGGTGAAGTGATGTGATATAAAATTGTGATTAAACTTCAGTTTATCATAGATACAATGAATTTACATGGGGATGTAGTTGGAGAATTTCTTAAGCATAGTATCACTGGGAATAACTCTGCTCTGACTGGTATTCTTCCATAGATAAGATAGCCCTACACCACTCATGGTACCTACATTTGACCTGGGCAGGGAAGAAACTATTTTCTGGCTTGTAGTGAAAATTTCACTGATGTGAAGGCATTTGTGAAAATGCATATGGGGAGGTCTAAGAGACTTTGTTCCAGAGTAGCTTATGAAGATTCTCTGAGGTGTTCCACCTGCTAAGGCAAAGTTCTAAGTGCTTGCAGGCATAATCAAGGGAAAGTCTGCTGGTAGGCCAGATCCCCACATGTACTATTTGGTTGTCTTCTTTCTGTCTCCCAGCATCAGATTGAGTCCTCCCCATGGCTTAGCCACTATTCTAAAGATTTTATTTTCTTAGCTCAGTGAGCCCTCAGAACAATTGTATGGCGTGACTACCATTATTCCTTTCATTTTACAGATACAAGAGTCTCAGGAAGGAAAAGGTTAAATAACTAATTTAATCAGGGATTCACAGTTGGAAGGAGTCAGAGGTGGGAGAGATGCCCATGGTACTGTCTTTAACAG
>NW_004524810.1:2375932-2392729 GCF_000260255.1 Octodon degus
GTACTGGTTCTTCTGAGTCCTTGGTTCAGTTGGTGAACTAAGTTTTCTCAAAGAGGCAAGACTTGGCCCCAAGGAGAAGTTTGTGCATGTTGCCCCCACAGTCTAACCTGAAGTGACTCTGTTCACATGCTCTGTGCTTTGAAGACTGACACTGTATTTCACTTTATGGCCATTTCACTGCACCAGATTTTAAACCCTGTGCTACAAAATAGTTACGTTTTCTATAACATGCCTTCTGCTTATATGTGGTGATAATAAGCATATTATTTTGTTCTGCCCAGTTAAAATATACTGAAATTTCTTTGCAAAACTAGTATTCTAAAATTACTTTGGTGTCTATTACAAAAAGTCTATAGAGTATCAGCTAATATATTTTGGAGAATCACATAGTATTAAGCCATATGATAATTTTGAAGCAGGAAAATAATATAATGAAATTTGATTTTAGAGGTGTTTGGATGTCGGTGCTAAGAATAATTAGTTTAGGTTTGGATTCACTTTGGTATAGTTATGCTGGATGGTCTGTTTTTTCTATCCCTCAGTGTTTTTATGTAGATGGTTAGGCCTTGTTTCATGGTTTTTATCCACCCACACCTGCCTTCTTCCACTGTTATGTAAAAATAGAAGTGGTGTTTTATCACAAGGTAATAAATATTAGCCATATGCTGAAAATGATTTATTTTTTAAAAAGTATCATCATTGAATTCTGAGCCTCTGAGCAAAGGCTTAGGTTTGAGTGTTGGCTCTTGTCTGATGCAGAGCTGTAAATGCCAATCTTCTGTTCTATTTTCAGGTCACGTGTGCCAATTTAACAAACGGTGGAAAGTCAGAGCTTCTGAAGTCAGGAAGCAGCAAATCCACACTAAAGCACATATGGACAGAAAGCAGCAAAGACTTATCCATCAGCCGGCTCCTGTCACAGACTTTTCGTGGGAAAGAAAATGACACAGATTTGGACCTGCGCTACGACACCCCAGAACCTTACTCTGAGCAAGACCTCTGGGACTGGCTGAGGAACTCCACAGACCTCCAAGAACCTAGGCCCAGGGCCAAGAGGAGGCCCATTGTTAAGACCGGCAAGTTCAAGAAAATGTTCGGCTGGGGCGATTTTCATTCCAACATCAAAACAGTGAAGCTAAACCTGTTGATAACTGGGAAAATTGTAGATCACGGCAATGGCACGTTCAGTGTGTATTTCAGGCACAATTCCACCGGTCAAGGGAATGTCTCCGTCAGCTTGGTGCCCCCTACAAAAATCGTGGAGTTCGACTTGGCACAACAAACCGTGATTGATGCCAAAGATTCCAAGTCCTTTAACTGCCGCATTGAATATGAAAAGGTTGACAAGGCTACCAAGAACACACTCTGCAATTATGACCCTTCAAAAACCTGTTACCAGGAGCAAACCCAAAGCCATGTGTCCTGGCTCTGCTCCAAACCCTTTAAGGTGATCTGTATTTACATTTCCTTTTATAGTACAGATTATAAACTAGTACAGAAAGTATGCCCCGACTACAACTACCACAGTGACACGCCTTACTTCCCCTCGGGATAAGGATGAACAGGGGGTGAGACTGAAGCCTGAGGAATTAAAGGTCATATGACAGGGCTGTCACCTCAAGGAAGAAGGTCACATCTGTTGCCTGGAATGTGTCTACATTGCTGCTCTTGTCAACCGGCTGCAAATATGCTAGTGGAAATAAATGTGATGTAACTTCTGCCCAGTCAGCTTCATCTCTCCATATAGTTGTAATTCACCACAGATTTTAGCCACACTTGAAGACGTGTCCTCACATAAAGAGCTACACAAACACACACTCATGCACATTTCAGCTTGCATCTGTCATGGTTCCTGTTCAGAGGGCTTTCATTGTTTGACTCATAACAGTTTAGGATAAACTGTGATCAAACAAAAGGATTAACTAAACAGAGAATGTTTCTAACACTTGCTGTTATGGAAATCTCTTTTAAAGTCGAGTCCATGCTAATCAATAATCCCCACTTATGCATTCCTGCTGCTTGGAGTAGCTGTACTGGTAAATACTACTGTAGGAGTATATGCTTGTTAAAATGGAAACAAATGTGTCTTTAGAGCTCAGTATTCTTTATTTTATGAACACAGCAAAGTGTAGTAACTTTCCCCCAGCATACAGTAGGCACATTCAAGGTTGTACAGGATGGCTCTTCTTTTCAGTGGAGGGAGCCTCTTCTCAGTAAAGATGAGCAAACATTTGGAATTTACATGCGGGCAGACATTGGAATTATAGCTTTCATCACCAAGCATTGGAACTTGGCAAGTTGAGACCGCCTAAGGCTGCTTAAAACAAGTTCTGATCATTATATAAGAAGGGAAATGCCTGACAGACACCATGTAAGTTATAAGTGTCTGTCTTATCTTTACTACACATATTGTAACAAATTCAGTATCCTAGTCTTCATTTGTATGAATGGTTTGTATTATACATAGTTTAACCAAGTGTTATTTGAACTGCTTATTAATATTAAATTGTACTCGTCTCTCTGCTTGTTATTGGTTATAAGAAAAAAAAGGATATGAGGAATCCATTTTATCATTGTAGCTGTGAACTCCATTAAAAAAAACAATGTACAAAACATTTATTCAGCTAAGTATTGTTGAAAGCTATACATATACAACATTACACTGTCTGTATTTAGATATTTTATTTCTGGAAAAGCAAAATGTACATACAAATAAAACACTTAAAGTTGAGTTTCAATATGTACTTGTGTAAAATGGTGATTTAAATGGCTCTGACAAGAAGCACGTGCTGGAAAACAAGTCATGGTTAGCACCTCCTTTCTTTACATTTGCACAGAATTATCTAAATTGCCATCAGTCAAAAGTTGAGAGATTCTTCCACAATCCTGAGACATAATTATGGCCTACAGCGCTGCACAGTTTTGGTTTGCTGTTATGCTAGTTATGCAAGAATACCAAAAACTCAGTAAGCATAAGGAAAGAACTGAGGTCTTCAAAAATTAATTAGAACCATTTGAAATTTTTTTCCTATACAATGTTTATTTAGCAGGAGGACTGAAGGGAAAGTAACTTATTTTTTAAAAAGAAAGTCAAGATACCTGAAGACTACAGGCATAATTTTCCTGACACTACTGTCAAGACTCAACCCAGCTGAAGAAATTGGGAGGGCACTAGAGGTCTTCATTGCTTAGTTTACTTAACTTTGAAGAAAGAGACTGTGGCTTTGTTTGTGGGCATTAAATCTTCTCTTTAAAAATGATTTGTCATACAAAAGCCCTAGGAAAGAAACTTGAAAACATTAGGCAAGATCTCCAAGTTTTAAGGCCATGAAATCAGAATGGGAACATTAAGAGTTTCAGTATTTAACCAGAAAATGAAATTTTGAAAAACAAATTCATTTTTCCCACCATATTGCTTGTAATAAATTCATTTTCATTTGGAAAAATAATAGAAATGTCTGGAAATGCTGCAGGAGACACAAACTGACTAGATCCTAAAGTGAGAGTTTCATTGCTGGCTTGATTAAAGCACAGATAAAACACGTCTTTGTGTTCAGCGTTCACCTCTCAGCTCTCCGGTCCATGTAGGCAGTCATTTGTATCAATGCACTGAGTTTGCTCCAGCATTTAGAGGCTAACGTTAGAACAGATTCTCTCCTCCAGAACAGGCTGTAAGAGTTCAGGAATTCCAGCTGCTGGAACAATGGCCATTTGCCTTAGACAAATCTTGTTACTCTGGAATTTATCTATCAAGATCAAGAGACTAAGAAGGATCCCGTATTTAGGATCAAGAGAATACGAGGAAACCACTGTTTTTCTTTGGGAATCATTTGATTAGTGGGCTACGACTTTGGTTATATATGACTTGACTCCTTTTGTAATCCAAAATTCAAAATGAGATAAACATATGCTCCACTCCTCTACCTTGGTTTCTAACCTCTTTGTAAAATACTGCTTCTGTGTCTTTAGAAACACAGCTAACACTTGATGAATTGAATTGTTTTGCGCAGGTTTTCCTTAGAAGAAAAACAAAATGAAGTCATGTAGTGAACTTCCAATAAGGATTTCAGATTTTTAAAATCTAAGTTTCAGTACTCATTTGCTTGGCTTGTACGTTTTTCCGAAGCTCTTGCATGGAGACCCTCCACTTGTAAAAGAAGTATGATGTAGAACTTTGATGGGACAGAACATTCATCTCTATCAAATGCGTTCTTCCTGACTTAGACAGAAGGTGGGGGAAGGAAGATTGTCAATATGAAGGTCCAAAGGCTCAGATCAAATCCTTTCAACACACTGGCTGATTAAGTTTTAACTATGTTTGAAAACACATTGGCTATTTGAGAAAATAAACTTTAATCAGCAACTGTCTCTTGATGTTTAAAATTATCCCATACCTTTGCTGACTTACAGAATAATACCTTTGGGTGGAAACGCAAACATGGATTTGTCACATCACTAGCATTGTTTTCTGTTTGTTTTTATTTTTTCGAGCAGAATATATTTATTAGGGGAAAGAAAGCTTCTGTCCAAGAGAGGGACAGGAGGGGGACCTGAGCAGGTCGTTTCCTCACCTAGTGTTTTTACAGAAACATTTTAGTACAACTAAAATTACTATAGAAAGGATTATGGACTTGCTTGCCTATTGAAAAATGATAGAATCTGAAAGTTTATTTATGGTTCAACAATTGCCCTGATAGGGCTTAGAATGGCACTTTTTAGGTTCAGAAACTTTGGGAGAATTTCCATGCTAGAGTGAAAGGAACATAACCATGAACAGTAAATATGAAAGTTCTGGAAGTGATTATCATGTGAGCGACTGAGATTGTTAAATTTAAAGCTAGGGTCTGAGAATCATTAGGTTTCTTCATTTCAGCAATAAATTATAAGCCATATTTTTTCCCAGAATAGATTAAGAAAATCATTAAGAAAAATGTTTCTCTTTTCTCTTTCTATCCCCCACAGCTTTACAAGTAAGAAGCAGCTTAACCAATGTAAGCAGCTCTTTGGGAAAACAGTTTGCAACTCCACCTTCACTCTGAGGGCTGTGTTTTAGCCTGCAGCAAATACAAATGGCTGTTTTTATAATCCTTTGAAAGCCTTGGTTGATGTACCAGTTTCAGATGTTTTATTTATTTATTATAATTAACTATCAAACTACTTCAATATTTTATATTTTCAATCTTCATATTTTTTTCAAAGTACGTGTAAAGCAGTAGATGCATCCAAAAATAAAAAATGTATTTACAAACATAAATTTGCATAAAATGATTTCTATTTACATAGTAATTAAAAAAAATTCAGGTGTACTTAGAGGCAGAGTTGAATCCTGAGAACCTGGCTGCTAGATGAGGCTTTTTTTAGGAGTCCCATAACTATTAGAGAATGACCACAGAGGCGGCATATATAAAGGAAATTAAAACCTATAGCACACCATTGAATTATATTCCGAACAATAGAAATATTTTTAAATAAAAAATCTATAATTATTATTCTTTTTACTGGAATGAAAAGCAGTAGAAATCTTAAAATGAAAGTTTTAGTTTTGATTTGTACCATCTGGGAGGTCTAGTGAAACAGACTAAATTAGGAAACTTCTAGTACCACGCAGCTACTTAAGTGTCCTACGTTTGATCAGAAGTGCTTTAATCTTCATAATTCTACACTTAAACAGATGTGCATTTTATGACTGATAGCCTGTGGAATGATACTTAAACATCTTATGTTGGTGGCTGTAGTGGCTATTGCCACCGGACGCCAGATATTGTTTGCACAAATGCTAATCAGTAAGTGAAATGTACAGATTCGTTCACAGCCCCACCCAGAAGGTTCTGGCTTTTTATTTTCTAACCTTATGCCAGGGCTTCTAAGGGATACACCCAGTCTCAAGAGAATGTTTTTACTTCCTGTTCAGCAGGTTTATCCAACAATACACATAAGATAATAGGGCCTTTTTTATTGTCATCTTTTGAAGAAATAGAAGACAGTAGTTAGAATGCAACTATTTTCAAATAGGTATTTTTGAATAGAATACTTATCATTGTTTATTTTTTGCAAGGATCTACGGAGTGTTCAGGGTCTCACTACTAGATCAGTAGTGAATCTCACTACTTGTGATGACTCACCTGATTATAGCCTCCCAAAATCCTGGGATTACAGGCACGCGCCACCACGCCCAGTTTCAATCGCCAACTCAGCACGCCCTGGGGGCGGGGCTGGCAAGGCAGGCCGGGGGACCCCTGCACCTGCTTGCAGGAGCTTTAATCCGCTGAGCTGTTTGGCCAGCCCTTATCGTTGTTTCTGTTACTGCTAAAATTCTTCTTTCCCCTTAATTTCTTTTTTTTTTTTTTCCAAAGTTGTCACTGGCAAGAATAGTAGGTGAACTCTATTAAGCAAATTAAAAATATTTATGAATTTTTAAGAGACGTACCGTATGCTATTTTCTCCTACTACTTCTTTCTCCTTCGCCTAAAAGAGGAAAGGGTACAAATGCCCAATGATCACACAATCTTTAGAGAACATGAAGGGATGAACCAGTTACCGTGCTTAGCAGCTTTTAT
The DNA here is from genome assembly GCF_000260255.1 of Octodon degus. Lineage (NCBI taxonomy): Eukaryota > Metazoa > Chordata > Mammalia > Rodentia > Octodontidae > Octodon > Octodon degus. The sequence continues at coordinate 2,382,490 of NW_004524810.1, forward strand.
GTGTTGTGTCTTGTAAAGCATGACAAGTGTATGAAGTATTGGGTCCAAGAGATAGCTCAGCAAATAGGCACCTGCCTGGCAAGCAAAAGGTTCTGAGTTCAAGTCCTGGTACTACAAAAAAAAAAAAAAAAATGGTGTATAATGTAGGAAATTTTATATTTGTAGTGCAAATGGAAATGAATGCTTAGGAACATGCAAAAGGAATCCTGTGTCAAGTAGTACACCCAGCACATCCAGCATATCCCGTAAGTCATGTATAATGAGTCAGATTCTATCTCTGGACTCCAGAGGCTGACATTAAAAACAGTCATAATACTGTATTTTTTTTTATGTCGGTATATACTTTAATAGTATTTTAATGAAATCTCACTATAACACTGGAGTGGTTGATGCACCTCAACTGGAGAAAACTAAAGCAGTTCAGTAAAGTGGCCCAGCAGGTGGCCAGGGTCCTCACTTTGTAAACACCATCATCCTGTGCAAGAAAAAGGTACAGACATGGCGGAGTGAGACGCTGCCCTAGGGGATGGCAGCCCGCTTACAACGCGAGGCAGGAGAGGCTTTCTTTCCCCCTCCTCCCCACTTTTGCTCTCTCTGCTTTTGCTGTCTTTTGCCAGCTTAAACTGTTGCCCTTCCGCCACATGCCGCCTTGCATTGGAGCCAGCTGATTATGAACTGAAACCTCCACAACCTATGAGCTTAGTAGACTTTTCTTTCCAAAAAAAATACTGTATTTTTAAAATCTATATTGTATTTTTTTTCTCCATATGAGTAGCATATTTAATGTGAATATAGGCAAAGTATCACATGCAAAAGAGATGAAGAGCTCATCACCCTCCCACTCCCCCATCCCCCCCCCCGCACTACTGCAAATCCCGCCTCTGTCATTGGTCAGGCAGAGTCCACCTCCTACTGCTCATGGCGTCTACTGCTGTGGTGGCCAGGACTGTTCCCCAACCCAGATTTTGAGAAATCGTTTTTTATTTGAGGCCAATGGTATCACCAAGTTTAATAAACAGGAAAGCTGTAGGTTAGAGATGAAATGGAGTTATATTAATCTGAATTGCCTGAACTCTGGACAGGAAAACTTGTTTTGAGAAAATACTTGTGTATGTTTAGGAAAATTTCATCAGTGTGATTTAGTTTCCCACAAAAAATGTATCCTGTGATTTAATAGGGGTGTCATGCAATTTTTATGTCATTCATGATTTGCCTTTCTGGTTTCCTGCTATAGGCACTGAATAGGGTTTTCTTATAAAGACAAAACTAAATATATAAGGGTTTTTTTTTTTTTTTTTTTCAAATTGCTTGAGTGGGTAGATAGGAAATTTTTAAAGGTTCAGTCTTCTGATATATTTTATTTTTCTTGCCTGCAACATCTTTTTAAAAGAAATTTTAAAAATCTTTTATTCATTTATTTATTTGGTGCAGGGTTTCACTACGCAACTCAGGCTCGTAGTGATCCTCCTGTCTCAGCCTCCCTAATGCTGGGATTACAGGTGTGCACCACCATGCCTGGTTTCGGAGGCTAGCACTGTGCACCCAAAGTTCCTGGGAGGCATGCCATGGGGGACCAGGGATCAAACCTGGGTTCTTGCACTTGCCGGGGAGGTGCTTAGACCTCCTAGCTATCTTCCCAGCCTGCCTGCAACATCTTACATTTAACATAAATTTACAATTAAACTTCTTTCCATTCCTTGCTTTTCTTTCTCATGCTTCTCAAAATCCCAGCTCTGTACATGGAAATAGAAGTTGTACTACTTTTAATGCTTCTGATTCTTATATCTTGGTCTTCTGACTATGACAGTAATTTTTATTTAATTTCTTTCACTTAGTTGCTCAGGTATTAATCAAAATCAAGATTATTTTCCAAGGCCAAATTGTTTTAGCTAGAAGTATGCTCAGAATCTGCTAGAAATGATCAACAACTATGGACTTTTTTTTCCTTATTTTATCAGGTTGATCTTAACCTTTTATCTCTTCCCAAAGTTAGAGGAAATTGAATAGAATTTGTTAAAATAACACTTGCACTTAAGTAAAATTTATGCACTATTTTCATGCTTATCAATTATAAACACTGTCTGATTTGTTGAGTTTTAAATGTTGTTCTTCATTTTCTTTATTTCATAGTTTTGGGGAAGTCAAATATTACTCATATCCTCATTTTCTGCAAAGCTTTTAAAAGTATACTCCACAAACTTACACACGTTTACTTCTCTGCACTGAGAAGGGCTTCCCCTGAGTCAGACAACTATAGTTTTCTATATGCATGACTCTGCTGCATCAAATACCTTCCTGAAACCAGAAATAAGGCAAACTTTTGAAAATATGGTAGAAGAAATAGTCCTCTCCCCCTGCCCAAAATATTGTTGCTTGTTGCTTTGTATTCTTATAACTTCAGTTATGCATTGACAATGAGAACCAGTGAAACCCACAGGCAAGAGTGCTCATCATATCTAATAGAGTTTGTTGGGAGGAGTTGAGATCCTACAGTGCTGGTGCTTTGTCATTCATTTCACCCAACTCAGAATGGGTGTTCTTTTTTCATAGTGTGAAGAAAAATACTTCACTCCTAGAAATACAATGATGGCTGCTGTTGTGCCCCAGTGAAAAAGCCTTTCTTTGGGGGCTTTCGGGATCTGAGTAGAGTACATAAGGCCCTTCTTTCTGGAATGGAATCTGGGGAAGGAGGATGCCTTGCAGTGGAGCTGAGATGACTATCTGGAGTATTTAGGAAAAGAGATGGGGTATAAAAGTCTCAGGCAAGTAACATTAAGCTTTGTGTGGCAGCAAAGAGTGATATAAATTTGACAAAATCCAGTGTATGCAGGAGCTCCTGAGATTAGTGCAGGCACGTACTTCAGTACGTGCAGTCCCGATTACTAAAGGCCAGATGGGCTGTGAGTCTCAGGGATGTCAGCATGGTTGATGGTAAGTGAGAATCAGATTCTGTCTCTCTGCAGGGGGCTGTATGGCACCTCGGAGCCCCGAGACAGATTGGAGCAAACCACGAGTGCCTCAGGTTGTAGGGTCCTGCATGTGGCAGAGGTTGGGATTAAGTTGCAGAAGGATAAAGGTACATTTTTCCACAATCAAAATTAATATCTGTCAGGTCGTTTTTCATTTATTTGATGGAATTTGTTGATACCTCATGGGGGAAGTTGCAGTAATAATGATAATGTGTAAAATGGGCTTAAATATAGATATGTGCTGTGAAGAATGTTAATATTCTTAGAGGAGATTCTGTAACCTTGAAGATGTTTTCTTTTCAGTGTAACTCCATAATTTTTTATGCTTAAATATCAGCATAATAATAGCTTTTGGTTAAAGAGATTATTTTAGAAGTATGAACAAAGTGGGTAAAGGATGAAGAATGTTTTCAATTAATACTTTTAATCATGCCCTGTTTTCTTCCAATCACATTTTTATGACTTGTGAATAGCTGCATTACTTATTTTCAAACACAAACAAAAGGAAAAATAATACTTTGGGAATCTTACAGATCCTTGCTATGACATGCCTTAGCAGGAACATGATTCAACTTAACTCACAAGGCTGCAAGTTTAGCGTTCTTTGTACTCTATCACAACTGCACTTCCTTTACCTAAAAGGTCCCACTTGGATAGATGAAAAATTATTTTCTATACTAGAATTTCAATTTGAAAGTATGTTTCTAATATCACTGAATTGCTGCTGAGGTACATCCTGGCAGCGGGGAGGTGAAGAAGACATGGTACATGAAGGAGGCCAAGAGGGGGAGGCACTAAGCCTTCTGTATAGCTTTCCACTTATGTATTCGTTTGATGAAAAAATCTAGAGAAAGTTTCTGACTTTATAAAGCTTATAATCACTCAATAACGTGTGGCTCTGGATATAGTAAGCTCTATGAAGACAAAAAAGTGAAAGTAAGATACGAGAGTTTATTAGTTTATTCTTAATACCAGTAATTTGGAAAGTAGCTTCTTACTCAATAGGGATGTTTGAAGGAAGCAAGGGAGTTTAGTTGAAAGAGTGTGTAAGGCAAGAGTCCAGCAGAGAATCTTAGACAATGAGCTAAGAAAGAAACAGGACTTTGTCTTGACCCAGGAGCACAAAAGGAATTCTTGTATGGCTGTGAGCAGGTAAATGATAAGATGTGAATTATGTTTGGATCACTCTACTCTGTGGAGAATTACTCATGGAAAGGATGAAATGAGACTGGGCACAAAGCTACTGAAGTGATGTAGTTAAGAGATGAGGATGATGACTCCAACTCAGATCATGGTGCTCGTAACAGAATTGGAAGTGAGGGTTGTTACGTTCTTGGCATAATCCAAAAGTGGAGCCCTAGATTGGCTGTTAAGCTGGTTGTGACATAGGAGAGAAACAGAACAGTTGATGATGTCTGCTGTTTTACCTTCTAGTTATGCATAAGGATAGATGTTTTATAAAAGCAAACATTTTAAAACCTACTTTAAAATTAGCTGCAACTCACCTCTTGCACTTACCTCTGATTGCTATTGATTAATATTCCCTGGTTCTTCTCTTTGGAACTCATAGAAGGCAAAGGATTTAATTTGTAGTTTGAAAAGTTTGTGTACCTTCCTTGAGTCCATCCTGAGAGATGCTTTATTTTCCTTAAAAGGATTATGATCTTTGTGGTGTTATGTTTTAAAACTATACAAAGAAATGTTCAGACTACCTAGAACTTGCGTTATATGGACCCGCAGTTGAATTTTTTTTTTTCTGGTGAAACCGGGGATTGAACTCAGGCCCTTGTACTTGCCAGGTAAGTGCTTATTCTACTGAGCTATCTCCCAGGCCCCCACAGTTGAAAATTTGAGAAAAAAAAAATTGTTACTATATAAGTTGGAGGGAACAAGTCAACAGAAAAATAGACTGTAAATTTCTGCATGTTTGAGTTTAGTTTATTATGCTAATTCATTTCTTAGTGGAACAACATTCTATAATCTGTATATGGGTCAGGGATTTCAAAACTCACTTTTATGGAGTTCAACATTGTATATGTATCCCTTTTGCTTAGAGGAAAGATGTGAGTCTCCATCGTGCTATAAAAGGATTCTAAAAAAATGAAAGCATGAAAATAATAAAATTGGATGATCCAAAAATCATAAAATGAAGAGCAAATATACTGCTGGTTTCTGCTGGTCTATTGTAAGGAATAGTTAACACAATTTTTTTTTCTTATAGCTCAGCAGGTTATAGCGCCTGCGTGGGCAGATGCAGCGAAGGGAGGATCCATCCCCAGGGTGCAGCGCCGGCCCCGCCCCCCAGGCGCGGGCAGAGAGGGCGATTAATTTTGGTGGCGCACACCTGTAATCCCAGCGTTTGGGAAGCAGTAAAGAGGTGGATCGCTACGAGTCTGATTTGTGTAGTGAGATCCTGTAGACCCTGTAGACACTGTACAAAAAAAAAAAAAAAAAAAAAAATCTTGTGTTTTTAATTTGTTATAACTTTTTTTAAAACCAATTTTGCATGCTTATCTCTGGTAACCTAAAGAACTAACTTGAAGACAACATTATGCAATATAACAACCATTGTTTAATTTCTGTTATTTTGTCTAGTGAAATACTGTATTGTTTCTAATTTGTTTTCACTACTTTTTTATTCTCTTTAAAAAGAAATTTTAAAAAGGGGCCGGGAAGATGGCTCAGTAGAATAAGCACTTCCCTGGCAAGCGCAAGGGTCTGAGCTCAATCCCCAGTTCCACCGAAGAGAGAGAGATAAAAAGTGGTGGTTAAGACAATGCTATAAATTAATTAGTTGAATTAATAAAAAGAAATTTAAAGCATTTATGAAGGATTACTTTAGCAGTGTATCTATTTTACACTCAACCATTTGTGATTTATTTTTGTCATCAGTTATAAAGTTATAATCTTTATATTTTAACTTTTGAATAAAAAATGAATTAAAATATTAATTCAAACTTTTAGAAAGAGGAATTCAGTTTGGACTGTATAGTGAGAGTGCCTCAAGAAAGGAATTAAAAACAAAAACTTAACAATAACCTAATGCAAATACAAGTGATGACATTAATAAATAAGTTTTAACAACAATAACAACAAAACAAACTTTTAAAATATTACTGTACTTTATCTGGAAACATTTTGGGAGCACAGATTAAAGTTAATAAATGTTGGGATAAGAATTATGCGTTAATCTCCAAAACGTTCAAAATCTTTGAGTAGTAAAATTAGATGTTTCCTCTGAAAGTTGCAATCAGAACCTTAAAAAATGATAAAAATCATCTCCCAATCTCAAGAGGAATATGCTGTCATAATTTATGTAGCTAAAAAACCCCTATTTGTTGTATAAGTTAGTATGTTATTGTGCCTTGGCTGGCATATTTCCTCTATGTAGATGTACTTCCGGGAGACAGTTGATTTAAAAGTTTTGTGCTTGGAAATTAAATATACAGGGTTGGTATTCATTTGGAAATGTAAACATATGTGGTAACTGAATAGTTACAGATAGGAGTTGGTGCAGACTTAGATCACAGATAACGTACAAAACAGTGGCAAGTACAACGGTTTCATTTCTCAGGTGGAGGTTTATTTTAAACCTCTTAGGCCTCTAGGATAATATGTAGGGCTCTTCTGTTATAGAGTAACAGTTTGATAGTTTTCAATAACAGTTTGATAGTTAAGCGTCTCACACAGCAATGTTGCTGCTATTAACGATCCCAGGGAAGATGTAGCTCTATTGCTAATGAAGACAATTGCAAGAAAAACAATTAAAACATTTCTAAATTTCTGTGTCTATTTTCTTCTCTTTACATTGGTGTATACTTTATATGATAAGATAGAATGATATTTACATTTTCCGACATCTTTGAACAGTATAAGTTTGACTTTGAAATGTGCGAAAATTTCTTTGGCTGTCAGCTTCATAGTTGTAAAAGAAGTGTTGGTCTTGAAAACACAGTAGAAATAAAACATGAAGTATCCAAAAGGGATTAGCGTACTTGGAGTTGCTAGGTGTTATCATTCAATATTGTTGCAGGAGGAAATACCGAGCGGGTTCTCACCTGTATCCCCTCTTGCTTTACCACCTCAGTCTACTTGCTCTTCTTGGAGGCCCCTCTGACCATCGGAATCTCCTTGGCAACCTCACAGCAGGCAGGATATTCTGCAAATATGAAAAAGCAGGCTCCAGCAACGGCAGCAGTGTCCTCCATCAACTGTGTTAAGTGGACAGGTTTGAAGTGTGTGTGGTTTTCTGCTTCTCTACACTCCACAGCCCTAACTTGCTCAACAGCACAAACTTTACTGAATTCCTTCTCTTTTCTGCTTACCTTCTCCACTTCCACAATTCTTCACTCCAGTTATGATTCCTATGATCATCACCTCCCGGATATTTGTTTGCATCTTTGTTCCAGGAAATATTGCTGAAGAATCCATATCAAACAAACACAGATTGCAAAACTTTAATATGGCCACGTTATTTGTTCTTGTTTATGATTATAAAGTAATATAGGATCTAGATGTTGAAATTATATTTACTTATTGAGGTGAAATTACATACTCTAAAGTGTATTCATTCAAAATGCATAGTTTAAGGCTGGGGAGATAGCTCAGCAGTCTAAGCGCCTGCCTGACAAGCCCAAGGACCTGAGTTTGATCCCCAGTACTGCCTGCCATGCTGTGCAGGCCACCGAAACTAGGAGTGGTGCTGCATGCCCATAATCCCAGCGGTGGGGAGGCTGAGACAGGAGGACCACTATGAGTCTGAGCTGCCTAGTGAGACCCTGTACCAAATAAATAAGTAAATACATAAAGTACATAGATCAAAAACATTCAGGTGCAAGATGTAAATGTCACTATTACAACCACAAAATAGTACATTGCCATCACCCTAAAACATTATCTATGCTTCTGTAGTCAATTCGCCACTTTCACTTTAGATCATTCTTATTCTAGAATTTTCGCCTAGAAGGAATTACAGATGTGTATTCTTTTGTCTGGATGTCTTTGTTCTACCTTATGTTTTGGAGATTCACTCCCTATGAATCACTAGGATTTTTTTCCATGCCAATTAACATTCATTGCTTAAAAATACCATTTTTAAAAAAATCCATTCGGTGGTTTATGAAATTTGAGTTGCCTCCTGTTTTTGCCTATTCTGAATAAAGATGTTTTCAGAAACTTGTTAGCAAGGCTTTGTGAGAATATTATTCATTTCTTTTAATTGAAAATTAATAAGCCCAACATTCTGGGTTGTATGATGAGAGTACGTTTATCTTTCAGAGACGAATGTTTTCCTTTAACATCTTACATTCCTTCCAACAAAGGCATGATGACACTATCTCTTTGTGATTTAAATGCTTATATTCCTTGTGCTCTATTGATCTAGGTACTTTTTAAAGATGTTTATTGGCTATTTTTATATTTCTCTTTTGTGATACATCTATTAAAATGCTTGTTTAATCTTGTTGAGATGCAAAAGTTTTAAAAATATGTGTTGTGGCTAGTGTATTGTCATCAGATAAATATACTGCAAATGATTCCTTCCAGTCTTATGTTGCCTTTTTATTTTTGTACTAATATCATTAGAAGAACACAGTTCAATTCCTCATGTTTAATTATTAGTACTGTTTTCCAGTGTTCTAAGCAATCTTTGCTATTTTTTTATTTTTTTCCTGAAGTTTTAAATTTCTAGGTTTTTTTTTTTTTTTTGTCTATGATTTATTTGAAGTTAACTTTCTTGAGTGGAATGAGGTAAGCAATAAATCAGTTCTTTCAAATGAACACACTATTTCTTCCAGGAATATTTGTTGGCAAGACTACCACTTCCCCTTAAAACAGTCTTGAAAACTTTATAAAAATTGTAACTGATCATGCATACGTGTGATATACTTTTGTAAACTGTTCTGTCTCCTTGATCTATCTGGGTCTACATTTTGGTAATACCTTGACTTCGTAGTTTTCATTTCAATTTGTTTTCCAAATTTGCTTTGGAAATACCTTTCCTTTTTTTTTTTTTTAATCTCTTTGACCCATGGGATTTTTAAAACTGTGCTGTTTATTTTATTTAAATATTTAATTTTAAATATTTGGTAATGTTTGGCTATCTTTTTGTTATTTACAGTTTCTCTCATTGTGTTCAGACAATATACGCTATAGGATTTCAGTTTGTAGCTTTTCTGACATTTAGTTTATTGACCAACATATAGTCTATTTTAGTCGAAGGTTTATTTGAAAGGGATTATATGTTTTGTTCTTATTTGTTATGGTGCTATATAAAATGTTAGTCATGTTAAATTGATCAGTAAATTTTTTTAAATGTATTTAGTACTGGGTCTACCTACAGGGTCTACAGAAGCTCACTACGTAGATAAGACTCTTGGTGATTTTCTTGTTTTCAGCCTCTCAAGTGCTGGGATTGCAGGTGTGTGCCACCGCGCCCAGTCCCAGTTGCTGTCTCAGAGCACCCCGGAGGCGGGGCTGGCGCGGCAGTCTGCATAACCAGCCCTGCCGCTGCACTCGGCCTAAGCAGGCGCTTTAGCCTGCTGAGCTATCTAGTTGGCCCCCCTTTTTTAAAAAATGTATTTGATATAGGTTCTCACTACGCAGCGCAGACTCTTAGTGACCCTCATGCCTCAGCCTCCCCAGCACTGGGATTACAGGCGTGCACCACCAGCCGGGTCTTGGTGGTCGGCTACTTGGGCAGCTGGCGTGAGCAGGGCTTAGTCTTCTGAGCACGCTCACCAGCCCGAACAGTAAACTTTAGCCTTTTTATATCATTAAAATTTCAGTGCACCTATTTTTTTTACTTTACTGAGAGAACTATTAAACGCTGAAACGACTAATATTAATTTATTTATTCTCTCATCCTTGTCACTATTTGCTTTACAGTAGTCCCTCGCTATGTCACAGTGCAACATTGTGGACTCAGTGTTTTGCCAGTTTTCAAAGAAAATTAATCTAAATATGTATCGAGGATTTTTCACTGTGTCGCGGGGTTTTTCGGTGGTGTACAGTACCGTACACATATTTATATGGGTACTATTTATGGTCTTAATGATTTTTGCCTAAAAATTTAAAAACATAAAATATATGAAAATGTTAATTCTAACATAGTAAAAGAATATTAAATCAAAATAAAATACAGTTTACAGTATGTATTTCTTTAGTGGAAGAATATATACTGTGCTGTATGGCGTTCATACGTTGTTAAAATTGCATAGTTTTACGAGTTTAGAAAATGATTAAGAACATTAAAAGTGTTTTTTTTTAAGTAG
>NW_004524810.1:2392829-2398693 GCF_000260255.1 Octodon degus
TATATTTAGCTGATTTCTCACCTATCGCGGGGGTGTCTGCAACGTGCCTGATGCGATAAGTGAGGGACCACTGTATATATTTTGAAGGTCTATTATGAAATATATACACACTTATTATGTGTGTATATAATAAGTTATGACTTTATTCATTATGGGTTTTTTATAACTGTTAATATTCATGAAGTAACAAAGTTTTGTAAATAAGGAGGGAAAGAGGAGTTGAAAGAAGGACAGTCTTAGAGAATAGATTTTTATTTTTAATTCAAAGTTCTGTACAAGTTCACGGCAAATGATTGTACTGTTTTGGGTCCTTCTAAGATTTTCCTTCAAGGTTGCTGTTTACTAACAGCTAAAAACTGTATGGAAATGCACGAGATTTAATTCTGTTTCTAGGATGATTTATGTACAAGCAAATCCCACAATCCATCACTCCAAAGCATATTTATGGCTTTAAATATCTCTGTTTCCATCGCTTTTCTGTAGGCAGGGAATTTTGAATCAAGTCCTCTGGGAGGAAGAAAAATTAGTCAATGTATATATTTTTTCATCGTGTCCAAGTCATTTATTTTTTCATCTTAATTTGGTAATTTACATTAAAAATGATTTTAAAGAGAAAAAACAACAAAACAACAAAAACATTAAAACAATGCAGAATTTGAAATCAAGGGGATAGGAAATAAACAATGGTTGTATTAGCTTCAAAGTAGATGCTCAGATATTCTTTGAGTTTGCTCCCATGATTGAAGGCTTTTTGAAGTCACAGTTCAGACAACTGTGTCATCTTTCAATTCCATTTTTTTTTTTTTTTCAGAACCAGGGATTGAACTCAGTCCCCTGTGCTTGCCAGGCAAGCGCTTCTTCTACTGAGCCATCTCTCTGGCTCCAATCTTTGCATTCTTACTATTAGTAGGTGACAGTTCCTAGACTCTGAAACATGTTGGCATAGCTCCACAATAAGTAGATTTGAGGGCTGAGGAGATAACTCAGTGGTCTAAGCACCTGCCTGATAGACGCAAGGAACTGAGTTCGACCCTCAGTACCTCACGGCATGCCGGTCTGGTAACTGGGTGTGGTGACGCATGCCTGTAATCCCAGCACTAGGGAGGCTGAGACAGTAGGATCACTATGAGTCTGAACTGTGTAGTGTGACCCTGTGTCAAATAAATATAAATAAAGTTCTGTTTTTTATTAAAAAAAAAAGGTAGAGTTGAAACCAGATCATTTTTTATTTGAGAAATTGGACACATAATTGGAAAGTAGGAGGCATTCGAGTAAATATACTATACATGGAGATTTGCTTTGTGAACTACTTTGGTTTCATCTAGCATAATTCATTTTACTTCTCCTAAGCCTCAACTTCTTCTTCTGTGAAACAGATATAATAACACTTATCTCCAAGGACTGTAAGGATTAAATAAAATAAAGCTTAAGAGTAACCAAGCACCGTGATTTACACATGGTGGATACTTGATGAACACCAGCTGCTTTTATAGATTTTAGTTACAAAGTATCTTTTAACCTGAGAGCACCGATAGAATGTTGAAAGCAACAACAGCATCCCATTATTGCTTAACATTACCACAGAATCAAGCACAACAGGCTCTGCAGGCTTTGGAGGCAAAGCTGTTCCTGAATGACTCTTCATCTCATTGCCTATGTTGATCTGTACATCACCGCAGTTTCAACCAGAGCCAGTAGTTCCGGATTGCCTGTGCATGAGGTGCCACAAAGCGTTAGGGAGCTCTCAAAAAGTGAATGCTTAGGGGCCGGGGAGATGGCTCAGTAGGATAAGCGCTTGACTGGCAAACGCAAGGACCTGAGTTCAATCCCCGGTTCTGCAAAAAAAAAAAAAAAAGTGGATGCTTGGCTTTTCCTTGTACACTACCTGAATCAGAATCGGATGCACTGAGTCTATGGATTATTAGCCTTAAGAAGCTCCTTAAGTGACTTGTAGCCATCAATGAAAACTATTTGTCTATTACCACCTCACCTCAAAGTGATGCAGCAGTTTTGTAAACTGTCTCCAAAACACAACTGATCATGATTAAGAAGAGTGGCAGTTTATAGGCTGTAGGGTATCATCACGCTGCTTTCATCTTTTATTCCTCAGACTATGGGCAAGTTTTTTTTTCCCCAAATTACTTTTTCTTTTTTCTTTTATGTTGTATTTAAAAATATTTTTAATTTTTTTTTTTTTTTTTTTTTTTTTTTGTGGAACCGGGGATTGAACTCAGGCCCTTGCACTTGCCAGGCAAGCACTTATTCTACTGAGCCATCTCCCCGGCCCCTTTTAATTAATTTTATTGAGGCAAAAAATAGCAATGAGACAATTTCAAAACAGGTTAGTAGGATAGTTACAATAACCAATACGTTGCATATTGTTGTCTCCATAGTAGTTATTCATAGTACAAGATGCAGACATGGTATCTCATTGAAACACTATTAGTACAAGTCTTTCTTCTCGCTGAACTGACTGCTACATTTTAGATCTACATAATGATCCCTCACAGGGTATTTGCATGTGCACATAATATATATTACATCTTCATTTTCTTCCATTCCCCTCCCCTCCTTTTCTCTTCCCCTCCTTCCTTACAAAAGCTTTACTTCTGCTTTTTTTCTTCTTCTATTCATTACTGTTCTTGCCACTTCTTTCCATTCCTCCTCCATCCTTCCTTGTTTCCCTTCTCATTTGATATGAGAACTTGTATTCAAGTCATGAGTTCATTTAGGAACTTGTACTCAAGTCATGGTTATAGAACCTGTAGGACCAACCAAATAGCTCAGTGGATTAAAGACCTTGAAAGCAGGTGCAGGGACAGGGGGCTTGATCCTCAGGCCTGCAGTGCTGGCCCTACCCCAGGGGCATGCTGAGATGGCAACTGAGATTGGGCTGGTGGTGCACACCTGTAATCTCAGCTCTTGGGAGGCTGCAAATAGGCAGATCACTATGAGTCCTGTCTAGTAGTGAGACCCTGAACAACCTGTAGACCCTTCCCCCCCCCAAAAAAAAAGAACCTGTGTGGTAGAGACTTGGGGAGTGCAAAGCTTTAAGTATCTTAGATGAGGAAATTTTCAATTGGAAAATGTGAAAAATGGAGTTTTAGTTTTTACTACACTTCCATTTACCATTATTTTAAAAAGAAATTATTATTAATGCTTAATTATGTTAGACATTATAACGTTTTCAGTGGTGAGGGCCTGTGGTGTTTTATCTTTATTTTATTTCTTTACGTATTTAGTACAGTGTCTACAGGGTCTCACTACACAGATCAGACTCATAATGACTCTCCTGTCTTCAGCCTCCCAAGCATGGGGTCTACATCCCCGCACCACCACGCCCAGGCCCAGTCCCTAAGGTGCTTTATAGACGCATTCTTTGCACAACAAGCTACTTGTTTGGACTTAAAAGGAAAGTGGATGTTGCACTGTCAGATCAACTTGTGATTATGTTCCAACTTGGGTGACGCAGAACCAAAGTTTGCTCTAACGCTGAAGCCCTGGAATTAGTCAGTGTTCAGGATCCTGGATCATATTAATATCCCCAAGCAGTGGGCAGCAGGGGAGTTTGTTCAGGGCATCAATCTTTCTGTCCATGCTGGAGTTGTAAACCTGGACATTCAAAGGGCTCTCGCAACAGTAATCTCAATGTGGATAACATGTGATTTCTTATTCCGAAGTGGTGTAGATACCTGTCATTTTGCATGATGCTATTGTATCCTTGATGACAGGAAGCACACACTTCTTTTTGTATTTTCATACACATTATAATTATAATGAATGTATACACTGACGTATCTAGATGACATATACAGGCAGATAGTATGCATCTGTCTGTATCTAAAAACACAAAGATACACATAGTTGGTATTTATCAATATACCTTCCTATTTCTTCCTTGAAGGCTTTACATGGTTATAGAGTTAATAACTGATTTTTTTTTGGCTAGGATGTGTCCAGTAATTATTTCAATCCATAATATGTAGTCTAGTAAGTTTGTGCCGAAGTGGCATCGTCTGGGAGGTTTATAGAATAATACGTATGTGATTGCGAGAAGAATAATAAGCATACATATGAAAAGCTTTTAAACATTTTATTTTATTTTATTTTTACTTTTTGGTGGTACCAGGGATTGAACTCAAGACCTTGCACTTGCCAAGCAAACACTTATTCTACTGAGCTATCTCCCCGGCCCCAACATTTTAAAATAGAATATTAAATTATCTTTTTCATTTTGCATTGACTATCTTGACCTAAACAATATACAGATTTTCTCTTTTTTGACTACCTGTTCTTTTGACTTATGCCTTTTTAAAATTTATTTGCTTGTATCTGTGCAATTTCTCTTACTTGATTTTATATTTACTTCTAGGGTCTTTTACTGAGAGCCACCAGAATCTATCATAACGTTGAAAAATATATTTTACATACTGAGTGAATTTTGACTCAATCAAAATAATCCATTCAGTGACCAGCGAAATAGCACAGTAGCCCCTCGTACTCCTTAACTGTTGTTCTCATGGTTTTAACTGCCCATGAAGCATAGTCTGAACATATGAAACAGAAAATTCCAGACATAAACAGTTTTCTAGGTTTAAGGCTCTTGATGCTCTGAATAGCTCGGCAGCATCCTCGGCTCCCCAGTCCATCTTTTCCAGGATGAGAATTACCCTGTGGCCAGCGTATCCCTCTGTACAGCCTGCTCCTCCACAATCAGCTACCACAACAATGAGATCTCCTGTGTGGATGATCAGATAACCTTATTTTATAAAAGTAATGATGCTGGAGACTCAGAGACCTTAAAAGAGAAGTCACAACCATTTCTTCTGCTTATCATTTGGCATCATCACTAGAAGGCTGAATGTAGTACAGAAAGATGCTTTGAGGGAAAGACTATACCCATTGGAATTTGTGGTCTTGTATTTTTATACTTATTCTATTTTATAGTTATTATTGCTATTCTCTTTCTGTGTCTGATTTGTAAATTTATCATAAGTTTCTTTGTATATATAGAAAAAAAAGTATATTTGGGGTTTTTGCTACCATCCAGGGTTTTAGTTATTCACTAAGGTCAGGAAGTACCCTTCACAAATACAGGAATCAGGACTGTGGTTTTCTTTTCTGTTTTAAAAATTATTTTAAAGAGGAAAAAAAAAATAACAAGAACAACGACAAAACCAAAAGCACCATAAGACAAAAAATTGTTACAGAATTTCGAAGCAAGGGCTGGGGAGATAGGACAGTGCCGCAAGCACCTGCCTGGCAAATGCCAGGGCCTGGGATTGATCCTCAATGCCACAGGCTGTGCTGGCCACCAAACCCAGGCATGGTGGTGTGCACCGGTATATAATCCCAGTACTGGGGAGGCTGAGACAGGAGGATCCTTATGAGTCCAAACTATGTAGTGAGACCTTGTAACAAATAAATAAATAATTTTTAAAAAAGAATTTCAAAGCAATAGGAGATTTAAAATGGTTGCTATGTTAAATATTGTTATGAAATTTGTTGTGACTCTGGTTTTCCTGCTCTTAATTTTTTAAGAAATGAGTGAGATTTCTTATTAAAGAATATATTCTCATATAATTTTATCTTAGAGTTATTTCTTTCATTCTGAAAGAACATTCATTTAGCTTAAAGATAGCTCGTATTAGTGTAATTTTGTCTAGGAAGATAACAATTTAATATTATATGAACTTTTTGATAATAATAATTTTATGGAAACATGGAACAGTGAGATAGCTCAGTGGACTAAGCTGGGGACTGGGTTTCAGTTCCCAGCAGGCACCATGGGCTGTGCAGGCCCCCCCACCAGGGTGCTGAGAACGCCACGGAGCCCAGGCTACGTAGTGACACCCCGTACCAAA
>NW_004524810.1:2399375-2400722 GCF_000260255.1 Octodon degus
GTATGTAAGAAAGCCATGCATGATGAAAAAAGTTAGATGTCTAATACAGAACAATCAAAAATAATCTTGTCATATCCCTATTGTAGAATATTAAACCCTTCCTCAATTCATGTTTTCCAAGGTTACTTAGTGAGATCAGAATATCATTTTTTTAAAAGCACTTAGTGCAGGTTCTCACTGTGCAGCTCAGACTCTGAGTGATTCTCCTGTTTGCAGCCTCCCAGCACTGGGATGACAGGCGTGCACCAGCATTCCCAGATTTGGTGGTCGCCTCAGCGCATCCCAGGGTTGGGGCCTGCGAGGCGTGCAAAACCAGAGATTGAGACCTGGTCCCTGCGCTTGTCAAAGCAGGCACATAGTCTGCTGAGCTATTTTGCCAGCCCTTCAGAATACCTTACTATACATTGCAAGTAGACAGACCCAAGACTTTTAGGGTATTAGTATGGTGTGTGGCAGCTTGTTGTGGCTCCTTCACGGCGGCATTATAAATGCACCATGACGTGTGCTAAGACATCAAGAAGGAAATTCACAAAACACCCAAGAGATTATTATTGAACTAATGGGACTTTGAGTTGTCAAGATTTTCTCCTGGTACTCTTCTATATTTTTCTGGTATTTTAAATATGTATTGCTTTGCTGTCAGATAGCTGTTACTAAAGAAAACGGCGTCACTGTTGTAACTGAGTGAAGAGAAATGCAGGTCTCCAATGCTCATCATTTAAAAGCACATTTTCCTATTAGTAACTGGAGGAGCACAGCCTGCAAGGGACTGCTCCAGCACTGGGAGAGCAGATCATTTCATTCCAACTGAGGAGGATGAAAGAGGGTCGGAAACCGCCGCTGACCCCATGCCAAACTCAAAGGCTTTGCGTCAGGTCTGTTCTTCTCAAGTCCTACAGCCTTGGTAGCAGGAAACCCTGGGTTGAGATCAAACAATTAAAATACAGATGTAGTAAAGTTTTAAAAACCACATTGTGAAAAATAATGGAACGTTTTTGAAAGAAATTTGTAATTAATGTCAAGGGCATTAAAATGTTTGTATTTTTAACTGTTTGATTTTGATGATTGATTCTAGGGAAATCATTCCAAATATTCAACACATGTTATGTATATATGTGCTGGTTTATATCTAAATATTCTCATCCAAATCACAAGGTGGGGCTTTGAGGACATGCTTGGATCATGGGGCCCTACCAGAGAGGGGCTCACTGGACACATGGCCTTGAGGGGTCTATTTCCTTCCCTTCTCCTTTCTCCCATCTTCTCTTCTCTTCTCTTCTCTTCTCTTCTCTTCTCTTCTCTTCTCTTCTCTTCTCTTCTCTTCTCTTCTCTTCTCTTCTCTTCTCT